>NC_012877.2:50050958-50075396 GCF_000003195.3 Sorghum bicolor
ATATATATATATATATTTCTTATATATATAAAGTGTATGTAGGTATATATATATACTATTATTCTGGTATCATTTTGTTCTGGTATCATTATTTTATATTATTATTTTGTATCATTATGTATATATACTATTATTTTATATGCACTTAATTATGTACTATTATTTTGTATCATTATATATGCACTTATATTTCATACCGAACAGTTTATATACTATTATTTTGTATTATTATGTATATATATGCACTTATATTATTCTTGTATCAATTTGTAGTAGTATTAATTTTTTAGTACATTATTCTATGTGCAAGTGTATTACTTGGCTTAAAACATATACTATTAGTTTATACTATTATTATAGTATTATTTTTTAGTATTATATTTTAGTATATTATTCTAGTATATTACTTGGCTTAAAAGACTTTTTAGTATGTTATTCTAGTATATTATGAATTGTAGTGTTTTGAATTGTTATGAAATATATTGTGTGCTAGTGTTTTGAATTGTTATGAAATATATTGTGTGCTAGTATATTATTCTAGTGTTATTGTCCGTATTATTTTTTTAGTATTACTTTTTAGTTTGGAGCACTCTAGCACTTATATTATTCTAGTGTATTTCTTATTATGTATATATATGCACTTATATTATTCTTGTATCAATTTGTAGTAGTATTAATTTTTTAGTACATTATTCTATGTGCAAGTGTATTACTTGGCTTAAAACATATACTATTAGTTTATACTATTATTATAGTATTATTTTTAGTATTATATTTTAGTATATTATTCTAGTATATTACTTGGCTTAAAAGACTTTTTAGTATCTTATTCTAGTATATTATGAAATGTAGTGTTTTGAATTGTTATGAAATTTTAGTATTACTTTTTAGTTTGAAGCACTCTAGCACTTGTATTATTCTAGTGTATTTCTTATCTTATATAGAATATATATATATATATATATATGATTGCAGACATAGAACTGGCTGACCGCGCTCATGATGATCCTGAATATATGGAAGATGCCATTCAAAATATAATCGACGACGGTAGTCAGTACTTTATTGATTACCACGATATCATGCAAGGCAATCCTACTGAGCAACAAGAGGGCCATCCTACTGAGCAACAAGAGGGCCATCCTACTGGCGAGGTATGTAAATGTAAATATATATAATTAATGCATCTCTTACATTAGGTTTTAGACTTACTTGGTTATTAATTTAGTATTTTTGTTTCTATATCTACATGTAGCCTTCTGGATCGACCTCTACGGGGAGAAGCGTACCTCCACGAGGGCCAAAGAAGCCGTTGGAGGGCCGCTATGTAATCTCTGAGTTTGAGATAGCTACTGGCAGACCACTTGGTGAGCATGCAAATAAATATGTTAGTCACTGTGGATATCTTGTGAGAGATCAAATACCGATCAGTGCTCGTGAATGGAGAGAGAAGCGAGGTGCTCCTGAGATCAGTTTTGTCTCTGATCGTGACAAGGAGTTAGTTTGGAAAGCCGTCACAGACGTTTTCACCTTCGACACCAACGATGAAGAGTTGAAGGTGCGAATTTATGACTGGACTATGAAGAAGATGGCAGTACTCTTCCAGAATTGGAAGAAGTCTTTGTACAATAAATATGTCAAGAAAAACGAGACTCCAAATTTCAACCTCAAGCAATATGTAAAGCTGAGGGCCTTCTGGGATAACTTTGTGCAGTACAAAACATCAGAAGAGGGCGAGGAACGAGCCAATAGAAACAAGGAGAATGCCAGTAAAAAGACATACCACCATCATATGGGATCAGGTGGTTATAAGAGTGCTGTTCCCAAGTGGGACCGAATGGAACAGGAGATGCTTGCTAGGGGGGTCACACCCGAGACAATAGCAAAGAATTGGAGCGAGCGCTCCAAGCATTGGTTCTACGGTCATGGGGGAAGCGTGGACCCAGACACCGGGGCGCTAGTTTGGGGCCAAGAAATCTCTAGAGCAGCAGAGAGACTAGTCCGTGCACGAGAGGCGGTTCAGTCTGGTGAGTTCAGGCCTAACAGAGAGAAGGATGAACTCACCTATGCGCTTGAAAATCCTGAGCACGGTGGGCGTACGAGAGGCTATGGGGCAGTTCCGTGGCTGCAATCATTCCAAGCCGATCAAGATACCTACAAAAGCCGCCAGAGAAAGAAGGATGAGGAGGCAGAGCGGATCCGCCGCCTGGAAGCTTTTGTTCTGCAGTCACAAGAGCGCGAGAAAGCTCGTGAAGAATGGATGCAGGCAGAGATTCAAAGGCAAGTGCAAGCAGCACTTAGTCAAATGACGAAAGGGCAAGGTACATCACAGCCTGAGGTCAATGTTAGCCCCCCAGGCCAGTTGAAAAGCAGCTGCGCATCCACGGAAGTACCAACCATTCAGGATGACACGAAGCTACACTTCTCCGTGGATGATGTCACAGAGGCTTTTACTACCTGTGAGCTGCATGTACCAGATGGGAATGCCACCAAAAAGGTGGCTATCGCTGTTGTCAACCCTATCGACCGAACGAGAACTCCAAGAATCCATAATCGACCAGTACCTGGTGGATATGCTAGCGTCTCGGTTGATAGGGTTGAGAAAGGTTGTGGCAATCGGCCACTAGACATAGAAGGGGGAGACGGAGAGAAGACCTTAGGTGAAGCTGAGAAGGCATTTATTTGTTGGCGCAAGCGCTTCATAATTATTCTTCAGCATAGGTTTGTGTGTGATTTTACTTCTTATATTATTTATTATGTATTGAAATTAAAAAAAAGTTTGCTCACAAAACTTGTAATTGTTTTCTTTGCAGGGACTCCTCGAACCTAAGTCCAGTTCTCTCCCCAGCGCATCATAGTGCTGCGGGCGGTGACAATGCTGGATCTCCTCCAACACCTGCGGTGGCCACACCGACCCCGCCACCGCCTCCACCACAGTCTCCACCTCCTCCACTGAGGTCTCCAACTCCTCCACCGAGGTCTCCAACTCCTCCACCGCGTTCTCCAACGCCAAAAAGATCGGCCCCACCACCTCCACCGCCTGCACCGCCCTCTCCAAAGAGTGCACGGTCGGTCCCCTCGCCTCCAAAGCGAGGTAGTAAGAAGCGGTCCGTCCAAGAAGGACCGAAGTCATCGGTACCACCTCCAAAGAAGGCTGCCTCAGCAAAGAGAGCTAAGACGCCAGAAAAATTACCTTACGAAAAGAGTGAAGAGGAGGTAATTGCTACATCCAAAACTGAGGTCCAACAATTTTTTGATAAAATAAAGGAGGATAGGAAAAAACGGCTTAACCCAGAAAAGCCGTATTTTTATGTGAAGCCATCGGAACTGAGGCAGAAGGTGGCGGACCATCAAAAGAAGCAACGCGAAGCTCAGAAAAAGCCAGCACTTTCGGACTATGAGCGGTCTCTGGTCAAGTCTTCACAGCCTACTAAGAAGAGAGTAGGAAAGGGGGTCCCACAGCTCGGAGAAGTATCAAAACCGGTGCCCCCTTTGATTGTGCCAAATCAATACGGCTCAAATGAAGACTTGATGCCAAAGAAATCCTTAGCGTTGTCTGAGCTAGACTCGCTTGAGCGTTACTTTGGACAGAGCGGTTTAAATATGGAAGAAATTGCCGCCATTCTTGGATGCCAAACATTTGAAAAAGCCGAGGTAGTTGATCAATGAAGGGAAAGATATGAACCGGGCAGGAGTCTATTCGATCCTGAGCGTTTACACGAGCTCGGCACACAAAAAGGGGAGAGAATTGGATTTCTGTTCGTATTAGACAACATCACTACTTCCGTGGAGATGACCTCATATACGTGCAGTTCGAAGAATTGCACCAATTATGCCACCTCGACGCTCTTGACAAATCTCTTGTCAGCTGCTTTTGTCTGTAAGTATTTTTTTCTTTTTATTATACTTCTAACTTCTTTAATTACATGTATATAATTCTTACACACTTAGGATTTGTATGTATATATGCAGGCACCAAATGAGAGAGCTCAGAATGAGAAATGACAATAGTATTGGGTTCGTTGACCCTTATATTGTTTTCAAGGCTCCGCAGGCAGTGTGGACAGCAGATCATGAGATAGAAGTCTGCACCAATCTTATGAGGTTCTTTGTGAACCAAAAAGAAAAACAAAAAATACTCTTCCCCTTCAACTTCGAGTGAGTTATATAGTTATTAAGTGCATGCATATTTTATTTTACATTATAGGACTGACTATATATATGTGTGTAAACAGCTTTCACTGGATACTCATGGTCATTAAAATTCCCAAGAACCGGTTGATAATCTTTGACTCAATGAGAAAACCACAAGAAAATTATCAACAAATGGTAAACATTATTCAAAGGTACGTAATGTCGATCTCAGCTACAAAAATATTATAATATGACTCTATAATTATTAGTTCACGATCCACAATGGCTGTGTATAGTGTTTGGGAAAGATTCATTGACCGTGAACATCTCAGTGGATGTAAAGCGCCGCTTAACATAATACATCCACAAGTAAGTTCTACTAGCTAACAAACTTTCGCTAACTTTTAGCCTTCTTATTGTCGTGGTCGTGAATATTTTTATATATATATCGTACAGTGGTGTTTAAGACAAGAAGGGGGGAACAATCTATGTGCATATTACGTGTGCAAATTCATGATGGCACAAGTCAATCAAACACCCACAGAGACGCTCAGAGTACGTTACATGTCTCTTTTCATTATCTCCTGAATTATATTGAATAACTTAGATAACTAATACCTTTTTTATTTATTTCAAATTAAAGACGGAATGGCTGAGGGAAAAGGTCCTACAACAAGACCGAATCAAAGCTATCCAAGAGACGATAGCAGGATTTCTCCGCGACCAAGTGATCAATCCAAACGGCGAGTTTCACTTCAACGACAACGAAACTCTTATTCCAAACAACGATGATCATTTGTATCGTTTGTAGACATTGGGAGAAAAAACTCTATGTATATATGTGTTACGAATTTTGTACATATAAAACTATATATATATAAAGCTTTTTACATATCTATTTAATTTTTGATGTGGTCTATTCATTTTATTATAGGCAAAGCTTAATTATTCCGCTAAGCCTATAATTTTCATTTATATATGCTTAATATGCGTGTAATATAAATATATTATTGTATCAGCAAAACATGTATTGAAAAACCTATTATTATATATTATATATAAACAATAAACAGAACCGAAGAAGTAAACCAAAAAAAAAGAAAAAGAAACCCTTTAACACCGGTTGGTAATACCAACCGGTGTTAAAGGGTCCTGCAACGTGGCAGCCCTGGCAGGACCCTTGAACACCGGTTGGTATTACCAACCGGTGTTAAAGGGGGGGGCTTTAGCCCCGGTTGCTAGAACCGGGACTAAAGGGTGGGCCTTTAGTCCCGGAAGGGCAGCACCGGCTCAGGAACCGGGGCAACAGGCCCTTCCCGACCGGTGCTAATGCCCGATCATGCACCAGTGAGAGCAGCAGCCAGCAGTGGGGATAAGGCATGGGGTCACTGGTGGGATCGCTACTGGACACTTTGAGGGCGTCTTCGCTTGTCCTTGTGGCGACCACTTTTTAGGGCCACACTCATGCAACCCTTTCGTTCAGCCCATTTCCATGGGATCTAGGTGGCTATACATGTGTAGATGGTGCCCACCTTACATGCAGGGGTCACAAATAAAGTGTCGCAGTCCATTTCAGGATGGAAATAATAAAATAAATCGAAATGTAAAAAGCTTCTTTTTAAGTGTTAAGTTTGTATCGAGTCAAGTCATCATTATAAGTTGGTTAAGTTGCAGCTTTAGGACGAGCTACATGTCTAGGTGGGGTGTAGTGTTAGCATATATAAGTGACCTATTAGACCTAGGCTTGTGCCATAGCCCATTAGTGTTAGGTTTAATTAGAGATAAGGGTCGTATGCTTAGGGGTCAAGTAAACCTCTGTATATAAGGAGATTAGATGTATCAATAAAATCAAGTAAGAATTAGGAAGGAAAAACCTTCCCTCTTTCCCGGCGATGGGCAAAGGCCCCCGGCCGGCCTCCTCTTGGTCTCGCAACCCTAGCCGCCGCCACAACATCTACTGTGAATAGTACCCGCGGGTACTGTAGCATGGCAGCAGCCACTGTTTCCCCATCTCACCCTCTCAATCCTAGCTGCCACATAAAACTTGCCCTCATTGATTTGCCTTCTACACACTTGATCTTTATTTGATGGAGGGGGCTGGCGACTAGGGTAACAAGGGCGTTCTCAGTGGCGCAGGGAAAGGGGATGAGGGCGGCATTAGGGAGAGAAAGGCATAGGGATAGAGGAGAGATAGGGAAAGCCAAAGCTATTTATTTGTTGGATTAGAATGTTACAATGCCCTTATAGCAAGTAAAATAACAAGGGAAAGTCATTATAGATTTTGACAGCTCTAAAAAATATCTAATCTTTATTCCCTAAGGCCTCGTTTGTTTCTACAGGATTGGCCTATTTCTAGGCCCGTTCCGTCGGATTGCTATAGCCTATTTTCATTCCAGATAGGAATGAAAATATGGGTTCGTTTCGGCCTGGTCTCGAACCAAAACTGGCCGAGAATCAAAACAGGCTCCACTTTTCCTTATTTTGATGGCCTGGAATAGAATGGGACCTTCCTACGTCCGGATCGGTGCCATCTCTTGAAGCGGCGTGACAACAAAGGCGCCGGCGGTTCGACGTGAGGCAGCCGTCGGGTGGCGCGAGGTGACCACGACATGGCGCAAGGCAACGGCGACCCTCCGTCCTTCCCCTTCCTCCATCTCGCCGGTGATCCCCTTCCTCTCCTTCTCTCACCTTCATCTGGACATGTATTTTAGGGTTCTTAATTTGGTTCTTGCATGTCTCTTCTTGGATCCAAGTATTTGGGATATTTGGTCAGCTCCTCTGCATCCAACAGTGGCACCGACGGAGGATCCAAATAGTCCTTCTCCATGTACTCCCTACCCCCTTGCGCCGCCACAGCCTCGATGTCCTTGGCCATTGTTGCTTGCACTAGCTAGCGCACGCACTCTCTCTGACGAGTGACGAGACTTGCTTTCTAGTTCTTAGCTTGCTTGTGACGAGAGTAGCAGAGGCAAGGCAAGGTATTTGAGGAGGAGAGTGAGAGAGTGAGACTGTGGTGGTTCGTGATAGCAACAGGCAGCTGCTTCATGATTGGATTCTTGTTCTTGTGCTCAGAGATAAGGTCTAGCATCAATTGGTCCTTTGATGCACGTACACAATGCTATCGTGACTTTGGACGAGGGTGTGATGTTTGCTAGTATGTATTAATATAACATTTGTTTTAACTTAGTCACCTATCATACACCTACATCTCTAAGCATTGTACTAGGTTGTCATCCCAAGTAATGGAGCTTGAAATGTTTAGTGGCACTACCTAGCATTACTACTAAGTAGTTATTTTAGTATTTTATTTGACTAGAAAAATATGAAGATAAGAAGGAAATGATTTATGTTTAACCACTCGGAAGGGATGGCTAAGAAATATGAGTATCACATGCAGATGCAATGAAGAGTTAACCATGTCTAATCAATCTACTCATAATAGGGGTAAGTGTCACAAGTCACAAGATAATATATGATAAATGATATGTTCCAAGTCATGGTATTAGGTAGAGGACTAGCATGGTATTAGGTAGAGCAAAAACAAAATATTCCTAAGTCATTCCAACTACAAGTCAAAGTATACCATGATTAGTGCAATTATACCTAGCAATATTGTTAAGATTCGCATTATATCTATATATAAGCAACATTGCTAAAGGAGAGCCAGGACCCAGCAAGACTTTTTCTCCACAACCACATTCTACTGGTTCTATATACGGGTGTGGACTACATAGGACTCAACAAGGCTATCACCCTCACGATCTACCACACGGTCCAGCATATATAATGCATCTATAGGTAAATACCATATAAGCATGATGCTTACATGATCTCTACATCCACCCAAGATATCAAAGGATGAACGCTATACGAACACATGAAGAAATATGATAATAAATTAATAACCCAACAATACTTAGTATATAATCAAATAAAACGATGAACATGATAGTTGAGAACATAAGTAGTGAATAGAACAAAGTCATATCAATAGTAACTAGCAAATATATAAATAGAAAGTTACAAATAGAGAGATCACAAGGATTACAGAGGAATGCTCTTGACATGATCTAGAATCCAAGAGAAGCTTGCCTCCACTCTACTTTTAACCAATGTAGCTATGCTCTAGAATTGGTGGAGGTCTAAGGAGAATAGGGTTTCAAGGTCTAATGACTTGATCAAATGACTTGCTGTATTTCTCCTAGGGGGTAGGGGCTTGCTTATACTGGCCGATGGGATTAACTAGGGCCCTCAGATCAAACAGACTTGAATCAATAGGGTAGATGCAACCCTTGAGGCGGCGAAGGATCGATTTGAGAAGGCAGATGCTAACAATGGTGGCATTTGGTTTGCAGACCCTATTGCATTGGATTTGAGAAGGCAGAGGCTAACAATGGCGGCGGAGGATATGCTTTTTATCCCATCGCACTATATCTCCTCTTTCATGATAAACATTTTATTCTGTGTAGGTATTTCCTTTTATGCCTTCCTTTCATGTTTAGTTGGTGGTTTATTTTTTGAGGGTGTTAAAGAGGAGGTTGCATGTGTTGTAGTCAGCCAAAGAGACGAGCAGGTGGCCATGAGCGTACTGCCTACTGATGTAGATGTCCTGTGAGGAAATTATTGAACATTGCAGCCAAATAAGATGACCATTGCTGAGGATAGTATGCGATGTGGCTAGTCCTTTTATTAGCAGGCGCTTGGGTTGTTGGTGCAAATGTTATTAATTATGTGGAGGCCGACTACTAGGAGTTGTGGAGTTGTTGTCATGAGGGATTCTAGCAGGTCCTATAGCAAAAGTGATGTTGTTGGTATGTAGCACCAGTGACACCTTGTTGGAGCGACCAGGCGAGAGCGGCTTCTTTGACTTTGATGGTTGTGGTGACGAATTGAAGTTTAGGCTTGTCCAGGGTAGCCAAGTAGAGTTGTGTGAGGATGGCCAGGTCTATGGTGCCATCGAGATGGGGCGCTGCACTTGTGTTGTGGTCAACGTGTAGAGGAAGTGTGTTGATGGAGGGTTGCAGAGTGTCAAGGCCTTTGTTTGAGGAAGTGGACCTGGGGTAGGTTCGATCCTTCTCATTGGGGTAATCCCTTCCCCCTATGCCTTGCGGTTGGAATCTGCGCTATGGTCGGTGGGATGTCTCGTGCGACATTGACTATTGTGTGGCTGTGTGATGCCACTAGGCTTAAGCCAAGGATATGGTTGTCACCATCTCACATGGATGGTGTTGTGTGACCTCTAACTATAGTGGTTCTTGCAGGCCAATGATGAAGAAGTTGATCTAATGATGCTCGCTAGTCATGCTGGCATGTAGCATGTATGAGGTGAAGTTGTTGGGTAGTTGTTCATGGTGCCAGTGAGTGTGAGTGTGCAAGGTCATCGAGCATGTCCTTTTTGTGTCTTTCCCCACCCCATTTTCCTCCCATCATTATTGCCCCACTTCTTGATTCTCACAAACAATTCTCGGTGTTTCTAGGAATTCAGATGTCCCCATTTTCCTACCCAACCTCCCTCCCTCCTTTGTCCACTACTAGTTTCTATCAAAGAGTTCCATATTTTAAATATATTTTTTCTCACTTTAATCGTTTTTAGTATGCTGGAGTAGAGTTGTACTGAATGATTAGTTTTGTTTCTAAATCTACTTGTGTGGATGCTAGATTCGCATGTAAAAGAGATCCTTTTAATACATTTTTGTTTTGTAGACCCATTGCCACAGAACCATGGGAGGGGATTGGAGATAGTGAGAAAAGGTGGGAGCTGAAAGCCTTCGAAACATTTTTTTGTGCACCAAATTTCAAGTTTCTTATGTTTTTTATGAATGAATTATTTTCTTCATGTTTTTTCTTTAAAACCGCTGCCTTTCATAGCTGCTTATAGATTTAGAGTTTCTAGAAATATGATGCCACTGTTTGTAATTGTTGACACCGTTTTTGGATACGTACCCAGGAACCAGTAAAGTATGGATCGGCAGATGGAGCAACGGTAGCTGAGTCTGCAGGGAAGTTGCCGATGAGGGTGGTTGCCGATGAAGAGACAATGAAATATGACTAAGTTCGGAAGTAGTAACGTGTCCGTGCGGATGATCAGTATTAGTGTTTGCCGATGGCCATAACAGGGGGTCTGCCGATGACTCAGGAAGAAAGTGTGGAGATTGCCGATTGATCTGAGGCGGTGTCCCGGTTGGTTATAAGGGGATAGTTTTGTGTTTTCCTTAGTTATTTAAATTCGTTTTGTATACGGATTCTGTTTAATTTGGAATTTGAGTTCTAGTCGTGCCTGGTTGTAGCTCTTTGAACAGGGTATAAATATAGACCCTAGGGCTTTGTAAAAAGATATCTATCAATCAATCAAACACAAGTTTTTACTCATATTCCAGCATCTACTTTTTCGACGACTTCGTCATATTCTTTCTTTTTACTACGAGTTCTTAAGGATTCGTCGACTTAAGCTCGGTGTGTTCTCGAGTTCCGCGTGATCACCTCTTGGCCGTGACATCCGGGCGCATCGCTGTTGTCGGGACCAAAGTGGTCGAGTTATCACCTTTGCCGATAGTAAGGTCAAATCGGCTGGCACGCCTTAACGTTTGAATCGGGTATTAGCCCTTTGTGTTTGCAGATCAGCTTTTGCATCAACACATCTTTTGGCACACCCGGTGGGACCAGATTCAAGATCAACATCGACATGGCGACTTCTGAGTTCGACTTAGAGAACGTCATCCCCGTGATAGAAGCCAATCTCAAAAATGAGCAGAAGCAAGCTATTGCAAAAGCCATGGAGGATTAAAAGCAACAATGTTTGAAGTCCTTCAGCAACAACAGGAGTGGTGAAGTAATCCAGAAAGAAGAACTGCCGGCTCCTCAGCAGGTTACTTTTGAAGCCAATCCTGGTAAACTTCAAGACATGGTTGATAACACTATTAACCGTGCCTTGATCAATCAAGCTGGTGTGCTGTCCAATATGGTTTTCAATGTCGTGGCTAGAACTTTCAAAGAAGGACAATTGCCACCAAATTATGTGGGTCCTGCTCATCATCAGCCAGGGTTACCAGTCGTCACAGCTCCATCGGCTACAACAGCCGCTGCGTGTATAGAGGTTACTTCTCCCCCGAGTACATTGGGGATCACTAATGCGCAATCTACACCGATGACGACCAACCCATCAACATCTGATGAGCAAATCAAGCTTGTCACAGATCTATTGACATCGGCAATGTCGGGATCTATTCCTCCTAACTAGTGGGGTTATGGTATGCCCCCAGAGATGATGTTGAAGACGCCCGAGACATCTCAAATGACTGACTTGAGAGGCAAGGCCCCTATGTCATCGGCACCACCAAATCTGCCGATGAATCAGAGTCCCCAGTATACTACAACTACTACTGCAAGACCTTACACTGGGAATTCTCAAGCTCCAATGTTCCAGATGCCTAAAGCATCGGCAGATTCGATGCCGACGCAGCAGAGGTTCATGACACAACCAGGGTATGACCATTCAATGATGATGCCCAATTTCCAGCCATCGGCAGGGTTCATACCGATGAATGCTAACAGTGGATGGAATGGACAGCCAGTCTTTCCACAGATGCCTCAGCATAATCATCAGGCTCCAGGGTTTCAACAAGGACAAATTCAACCTAGGTTTCAGAATCAAGGGTTGATTAACCAGCCGATGAATCTTGGTCAGCAGATTGGTGGTCATATGGTTAACCCAATGTTCCATGCAGATCGTGCACCTCAGAGACACGTGGAAGTATATCAGCAGGTGCCAGATCCACAGCCGCCTCATCGGCAAGACGCCGATGCTTATTGGGCCGATAAGATAGCTGAAGTGATGAGAGAACAATTTGGGATGAAACCCAAAGTCAACACTTATTCTTATCAGACACCGTATCCTCCTGCATATGATTTAATTCCACTTCCAAATCGGTACAAGGTACCCGATTTTACTAAGTTTTCTAGACAGGATGATACGTCAACTATGGAGCATGTCAACAGGTTCATCATCCAATGTGGCGAGGCTGCTAACAGAGACGAATTGAGGGTTTGTTTATTCTCGTCATCATTGTCTGGATCGGCGTTCACTTGGTTTACATCGTTACCTCCCAACTCAGTGATAACTTGGGCCGATCTAGAGAAGCAGTTCCACAAGTACTTCTTCTCTGGAGTTCATGAGAAGAAAATTACCGATTTAGTCAGGTTGAAGCAACGCAATGATGAATCGGTTGAAAGTTTTGTGCAGAGATTGCGGGAGGTCAAGAATAAATGTTATAGCCTAGTTCTGGATGATCGGCAGCTGGCCGATTTGGCTTTCTAGGGTTTGTTGCCACATATCAGAGACAAGTATGCCTATCAAGAGTTCGAGAGCTTAAGTCACTTGGTGCAGAGGATTTCCGACCAGGATATCAAACCCTTTGAACCCAAGAGAGCAAGGAACAAAAAGGTATCGTTTGTCGATGAAGCAGCGAGCTCGGATTCTGACGAAGAGCCAGTCATCGGTTTAGCAGAGTGGGTGAAGAACAAAAAGCCGATGTCTTGCCCTTTCGGGCATAAGGAGCCAGAAAAGTTTGCATTCGACATTACAAAAGCCAATAGGATATTTGACTTTCTACTTTAGGAAGGTCAATTCAAATTGTCGCCTAATCATGTTATTCCATCGGCTGAGGAATTAAAGAAGATGAAATATTGCAAGTGGCACAACGCAACTTCTCACAACACCAATGAGTGCAAAGTTTTCAGACAATAGTTGCAATCGGCTATAGAATCTGGGAGAATCAAGTTTGATAGTTCTAAAGCTCAGAAGCCGATGAAGATTGATCAACACCCTTTCCCAACAAATATGTTGGATGCTAATACTTATCGGATGGAATCAAGGGGAAATCGTTGCCCATCGATAAGGCAGCCACAACTTCCTCCATGGTGTCCAGAGGGATTGACTAGGACACAGAAAAGGAGGCTGCAGCGCGAAAGATGAGAAGATTTGATCAAGGGAGAGAATTCTGGCCAATCTGGGGATCAGCAGCAACCGGATCCTAAGGGAAAGGGCCATCAGCAGATGTTAACATGGTATTTATGTTGCCGATGGAGTTCCTTGCGCCATCCAGTGATGACGAGGAGTTGGATTTTTCCGACCAGATAGCTCAGCTGGCTCTGGATCCAATGACGGCTATCTTTGAAAAGCCTGCCGATAATGAAAGGCAGCATCTTAAAGCCTTGTTCGTCAAAGGCAGAGTTGATGGGCAGCCGATGACCAAGATATTAGTTGATGGTGGGGCTGCCATCAATATTATGCCCTATGCAGTCTATCGGAAACTTAGGAAAGGAGATCAAGATTTGACCAAGACCGATATGATGTTAAAAGATTTTGAAGGGAATGTGTCTCCAGTTAAGGGGGCAGTATGCGTCGAGTTAACCATCGGCAACAAAACCTTGCCAACAACCTTCTTTGTGATCAGTGGAAAAGGTGCTTATAATTTGCTGCTAGGGAGAGACTGGATTCATGCCAATTGTTGCATCCCATCTACAATGCACCAATGCTTGGTTCAGTGGGTAGGTGACAAGATTGAGATTGTCCCGGGAGATTCTTCTTATGTCATTGCATCGGCAGAAGCAGACACTTATGAAAGAACCAGGTGTATCTCGGGAGAAGTTTGGGAGAAGGATTTCCTCAAAGTTGCCGATTATGAAATTCCACCGATCCAAGTAGTCAGTTCTGATGAAGAGTATTAATGGATAGGTTTGCCGATGATGGAAAATTAGGCCAGGGGTTCACATCGGCCGATGATTTGGTAGAGGTAGATATAGGTAGTGGTGATAAGCCTAGACCTACTTTTATTAGTGCTAAGTTAAATTCTGAGTGTAAGCAGCAGTTAACCGATTTGTTAAAGGAATATAAAGATTGCTTTGCTTGGGATTATACTGAGATGCATGGTTTAGACCGATCAATTGTTGAACATCGGTTACCTATCAAGTCTGGATTTCGGCCAAATCAACAACCAGCTCGCCGATGTAATCCTAATATTCTTCCTGACATTAAGGCTGAAATAACCAAACTTATTGAAGCTAAATTTATTCGGCAGTGTCGGTATACCGAGTGGATTTCTAATGTTGTTCCAGTTTACAAGAAGAATGGGAAGCTCCGAGTTTGCATTGATTTCATGAATCTTAATAAAGCTACGCCGATGGATGGTTACCCGATGCCAGCTGCCGATCTGTTAGTTGATGCTACGGCTGGGCATCGGATCATCAGCTTCATAGATGGTAATGCAGGATATAATCAAATATTCATGGCTGAAGAAGATATTCCAAAGACTGCATTCAGATGTCCTGGTCATGTTGGGTTGTTTGAATGGATAGTCATGACCTTCGGCCTGAAAAATGCTGGTGCTACCTATCAAAGGGCTATGAATTTTATTTTTCATGAGTTCATCGGCAAGTTGGTGGAAATTTATATTGATGATGTGGTGGTTAAGTCTGGAGATTTCATAACGCATCTTGCCGATCTGCGAAAAGTATTGGAATGCACAAGGAAACATGGTTTGAAGATGAATCCTAACAAGTGTGCATTTGGCGTATCGGCAGGGCAATTTCTTGGTTTCATGGTGCATCAAAGGGGAATTGAAATTAGTAGAAGATCAATTGATGCTATCAACAAAATAGTTGCTCCTACCAACAAAACCGAACTCCAATCTCTGATCGGCAAAGTAAATTTTATTAGGCGGTTTATATCTAATTTGTCTGGTAAAATTTGTGCTTTCAGTCCTTTACTTAAATTGAAAGCCGATCAAGAATTCATATGGGGAAAGAGCAACAGTTGGCTTTAGATGAAATCAAGAATTATTTGATAAATCCTCCAGTTCTGATTCCACCTCAGCAAGGAAAGCCCTTTAAATTATATTTATCTACCGATGGGATGGTCATCGGTTCAGCTTTGATTCAAGAATTTGAAGGGAAGAGCGTGTAATTTACTATTTAAGCAGGAGATTGGTTGATGCGGAGACCAGGTACTCGGTTATTGAAAAGTTATGTTTATGCCTATATTTCTCGTGTGTTAAGTTGAGGCACTATTTGTTATCGGCTGAATGCACCATTATATGCAAAGATGACGTGGTCCGATATATGCTATCTATGCCTATTATGAGTGGCCGAATCGGTAAGTGGATCTTGGCACTGTCGGAATTCGATCTGCGGTACGAATCGGCTAAGGCGGTTAAAGGGCAGGTTATGGCCGATTTTGTGACTCAACATCGCGGTGCAGTGGAGACTTTGGAAATTGTACCTTGGACGCTCTTCTTTGATGGATCCACGTGTGATCGGGGGGCAGGAATCGGCATAGTGTTAATTTCCCCTTGGGGAAGGAAGTATGAGTTCTCCTTGCCGATTGTTGCCACGTCAACGAATAATCAAGCCGAGTATCAAGCTTTGATAAAGGGGTTGGAATTGTTAAGAGAAGTCCATGCTGATGCTGTTGAAGTCTTTGGGGATTCTATGCTGGTTATAAATCAATTGGCTAGAAGCTATGAATGCCGAAGTGAAGTCTTGATAGCTTATTATGAAAAAAGTATGCGACTATTAAAAGAATTCAAAGATTTCTGATTAGAGCATGTTCCTCGGTTACATAATGAGGAGGCTAATCGGTTGGTTCAGCATGCCTCAGGGTATCAACCTATGGTTAACATGTTATCGACAATCAGTGCCAATGATTGGAGAAAAGAAATCGTTGATTATTTAAAGGATCCATCCAAGAAAGTTGAAAGGCGTGTTCGATTTCAAGCTACCAAGTATGTGCTCCTCGAGGATGAGTTATATTATCGGACAATTGATGGAGTTCTTCTCAAATGCTTAGGTGATGATGAGGCTAAAAGTTTGAAGGGAGAAATCCATGAAGGAGTGTGTGGAGCACATCAGTCGGCTTTTAAGATGAAATGGATGATTAGGAGAAATGGGTATTATTGGCCGACTATACTTGAGGATTGTTTTAAGTATTTCAAAGGATGTCAAGGATGTTAGAAGTTTTGCAATATTCAAAGAGCGCCCGCATCGGCCATGAATCCCATTATTAAACCTTGGTCGTTCCGGGGGTGGGCTATTGATCTAATCGGTCAGATTTATCCACCATCTGGCAAAGGGCATAAGTTTATCTTGGTTGCCACTGATTATTTCACCAAGTGGGTTGAAGCTATTCCTTTGAAGAAAGTCACATCGGTCGACATGATTGATTTTGTGAAAGAGCATATTATTTACCGATATGGTATTCCTCAAACAATTACTACCGATCAGGGTACTATGTTTACATCGGGCGAGTTTGATGAATTTGCAATCGGTATGGGGATTAAAGTGTTGAATTCTTCTCCTTATTATGCTCAAGCTAATGGGCAGGCCGATGCATCCAACAAAGGGATTATCAAACTTATTAAACGGAAGATTGAAGAGAATCCTAGAAGGTGGCATACATTGTTAAATGAAGCTTTATGGTCATATCGGATGGCTTGTCATGGATCGACCAAAGTTTCACCTTATCAGTTGGTGTATGGACATGACGCAGTGCTACCTTGGGAAATTAAGACTGGATCTAGGCGACTATCTTTTCAAGATCAATTGACTGCCGATGACTATGCTGCTTTGATGACAGACGAATTGGATGATTTAGCAGGGCATCGGCTGAGGGCTTTGATAAGCATAGAAGAAAATAAAAAGAGAGTTGCCAGATGGTATGATATAAGAAAGTAAAGGCTAAGGAGTTTGTCGATGGAGACTTAGTATGGAAACTAATCTTACCGATCGGGACTAAGAGTTCAAAATTTGGGAAATGGTCGCCCAATTGGGAGGGTCCTTATCGGATAAACCGATCTGCTCCTGGCAATGCCTATATTTTAGAAACTCTCGAAGGAGTTGAATTTCCCAGGGCATTGAATGGCAAATACTTAAAGAAATATTATCCTAACATATGGCTTGATGCATGAAAGTTTAAGTGCCAATAATATTCCTATCGGCTGGATTAAAGTGTATCTGGGGCCGAACTTAATGTTTTTTAAAAAAGTGCCGATAACAGTCCTATCGGCTAGACCAAAATAATCAGGAGTTTATAGAAGAAAAGAACAAGATATGCCACCGATGAAGAGTTTATATGTTTAGCAGAGCCTGGATCGTCGATATGGCGCGCAGACGAATCTGATCGGCTTCTTCTATCTCCTTCATGTCGTCATCGGCAGAGCCCTCCACTGGCTTCAGTTTCTTCTTCATCTGCAGTGCCTTGCGGGCTTGGACGTTTCGCTCCTGTTCAAGGGTCATGATTGCTTCAGGCAGCTGGCTTTCTTCCTGTTGAGCTTGGGACAGAGTTTCTTCCACTTGTTTGAGTTCTGCCAACAGAGCTTCCCTTTTCGTCGATAGATCGGAAATCTTTTGCTTCAGCACGTCTCTTGAGGAGTTTAGGATGCCGATGCTCTTATGCTTCTCATCGGCAAGATGCTTTACCTTCATCACCTCCTCCGAAAGCTGGGCATAAGTAGCTCTATCGGCAAGGCGCTGAGTGGCCTTTTGATACTGAAGCTGTCGACTCTCTAAGTGTACAGCCTTGAAGAGGATCTCCTCGGCATCGGCAGGGATCTGGCCTCTGAGAGTTTTGAATAGAGCCTTGGCTGAATCAGAATCATCAACCAGTTGGGCTGTGTCTTGATGGAGGATGGCTGACAAATCTTCCAACTTTGCTCTAATCTCTGCCGATGAGATTCCAACTGCTCGAGAAGAACTTGCCTCCTCGCCTTCATCCTCAGAAAGTTCGATGGCGAAGGAGAACAAGCTGTCGGGAGAATCTTGTTCCTGAAAAAGGAAATAAAATAAGTTATCTTCAAGTGCCGATGATGATAAAAATGAAAATCGGGTAACTTACTTGTTTTAGGGCTATCTCTCGCCTCTGACTAGCTGAGGCTGATGGAATCACAGGCTGATCGGCTGAAGTTGCCGACAAAACTATGTCAGTTGAAAGATTGACAGATGTAGGTTCATCGGCAGTAAATGGAAAGTGTGTTACCTTGATGGGGTGCAGTACTTGTCTGAATTGAGGAGACTACCGATGCTATGATTAGACTTGCTGGATCGGCGGTCTGCTCGTGTATATCAGCCGATGTTTCTTCTGGCTGAGGTTCTTCTGGCTAGAGTTCTTCCGTTTGGGGTTCTTCTTGTGGCTGAAGAGGAGATGGTACTTCTTGTGTCTGGGCTTCTGGAGAAGAAGGGGATGATTCTACTAGGATCGGAGACCTTGGAGGAGGAGGAGGCGTTGCTGTTCTCTGGCGCTTCGCTTGTGATCTGATACTCTTGGAACCTTTTCTCTTCTGTTGACTGGACTGGGGGGCATCGACAGTTGTACTTCTGATCCTTGCCGATGTACCGGTGTGCTGATACAACAACGAGAAGTTTATGAGTACAAATGTAATAGGTATAAGAATGGAATCGGTATGAGTTAAAGAATTCGAAAATTTACCTTGAAGGCTTGTGCTAAGGCAGTGGCAGCTACTGATGGGGATGTTTTTGTCTGCTTGGTGGTAACCTTTTTGAGACGCACACCTCAGCCAAGGTTGGAGCATTGCTGCCGATCAAAGAGATTGGGCTTGATGGAAGGAGTTCAATCGGCCTACCACTCCTGCTAACTAATGGTGGTGTATCATCGACCTGTATATAACAAAGAAAGTAAGTTACCGATGGAAAATGAAAGGATTGAAGCATCGGTATTAAAATACTTACAGTATTATCAGGGACTTTATACTTGGGGTCGATCATGCCACGGTATGTGAGAGCCGATCTACAGAACAGGTGTTCTTTCCACTCTTCCCACCACTGTTTGTATGCCTGAGTGATGAAGAGAGCTGGGATCCAAGCCGATAGATCGACATCTGTATCGGCGCTTGGTGGAAGTTGAGCTACCGTGATCCATTCCAGATTACTAGTGATGGTCTCTCTTGGCTTTATCACATCGGCGTAGCAAAGTGCAATCGGCAGTTGGCCGAAAGCCAGTTGGCGAGCTAGTGCCGATGGGTTATAAAACTCGTAGGTCAGATTGGAAGCTTTCCCACTACCAAAGAAGTTCACTGGTATGGCTCTTGGGGTGATAATTGCCATCATCACGTCATGATCCTTGTTGAGGGCATCACTGAAGGGGTGGAAAGTCAAGGGGAATCTGGTGTCTGGGTCTTCGTAAGGCATCCATGCCCTCTGTTCTCTGGTCTGACCCACGTACAGAGTTTGGAATAATCGGCTAACCTAGTCTTCGTTACCACCAGTGCCAGGTAAGACTATGGCCGCTTCGCCAAAATTCAAAGGAGAGCGAGTTGCCGGTTCTTCTTCATCCAGTTCATAATCTTTGGCTATATCCCTGGGAAAGCGTTGTGCAAAGAGGTCGAATTCAAGGCGCTTGTGCATGTGGAGATTAAGCCACATGTTAATAAACCACTAAGGACCCCCTAAGTTGCCGATGGGTTGGCCGAGCAGAAGTTTCCTGGCTACTTGGTGGAGGAGGTGATAAGGCGAGCTGAGTGTTGATGGTCCTTAAGTATCAAATTTAATTATCAAATAAACAAAGAAAAGGATCCAAATGAAATCAACATCTAGACTTAGGGTTTTATCTGACAGAATTCCACGAGTTTTGATGTTTGTCTATTTCTGCAGGGGGTTATCAGGAAATAAGGAAGAAAGGCCCACACGTCGGGATTACATAGAGATATCAACATGCCACGCAATTATCTTACATCTTGAAGACTCCAGAAGCCACGGGAAGGAAGCGGAGGCCGAACGGGGCCAGGCACTAGGCGCCCGCCCAGTTGTCCTGGGCGCCCGCCCCCTGTTGGAGTCCAAACAGGACTCTCTTTCGGGATCAATCTCCACCGACCTAAAGGATCAAGGATAACCGTTCAATCAATGTTGGTTTGATCCAACGGCCCATATTCACTTGAAGGGACTATAAAACCAGACCCCCTGGCCCCTAGAGGAGAAAGCCTCTCAACCCTAATTCATTATTTCTCAAGGGAGAAGAAGCCCCTGATCAAGATTAGAGCCACCACATCAATTAGATATCTAGAATAGCATAGCTACATAGGATTAGAACTAGAAGGAGTCAATCTTCGATTGGTTTCCGGATCTGTCAAGAGGATTCTTGGTAATTCTCTAATTGTGCTTCTAATTGTTCTTCTAATTATCTTTGTTCTTCAATATTATGAATATGACTTTGTTCTACTTCAATATATTGCTGATGACTTTGCTCTACTTGCTTATATTCAAGATTATATTGTTCTTAGTTTATCATAGTTATATACATGGCTTAGTTAGATTGGATCTATATATATGTTTAGGATCGTATAGCGTTTATCCATTGGATCCATGGGTAAATGATAGATATTGTGTAGGCGTGGTGCTTATACCATATTTATCTATGATTGTACCCAATATGCCAGACCGTGGGGTAGTTCGTGATAGTGACAGCTTCATTGATTCTTATATAGTCCCCCTCTCGTGTATTGGGCTGGCAGAGCAACATTATTACAGGAGAGTGATTGCTATGTTTCTCATTTACCTTGCTAATATCACTATGCATGGGCGTAGTCTTGTCTCATAATGATTGCTAAGTATGCTTGCACTAACTATGATAATGCTAAACTATATAGTTGAGAATAACTTAGGAAATATTCTTGTAGTTCGTTCTAATACCATGCTAATGACTTTCTAGAGTATCTAATTGAGGTGCTTATCAAATTTATTATGTGGCTAAGTTATGCTGATCAGATTAATTATCTTTGTCACTATTCATTACTTCATATATCTTTTATGTGACACTTATCCCTGTATGAAAGAGTTAGATAAATGTTCTCAATTATATATGCAATGATAGATACTCATATTCTATTCTATAATCAATATTGATGATTGCTAATCCCTTTCCAGTGGTAAAAATATAAATAACGATACCTGGAATACTTCCCGGTTAAAATGCTACATCGATATTAATCTGTGCGCTTGCAGATCCCATTCATTATTTATTTAGAAGAGCAATTGCATATTTCAATACCACGTCTCTCATGTCATGCTGGGGATGAAAACTTGGCTTAAGTGGTATGAGGGATAGGTTTGGCATTTTTGGCACCGTTATCAGATTTAGAAAACTAAGTCTACTTTTAGTAATGATGTTAAGAATACCCAACACCGAGCAAGTATCGGCCAAGAGGAAATCGGACGTCATTGGCTAGTCTTTCTGCTGCCGATAAGTAAACAGAAGTTGGTCCGACCGATCGGCCACATAACACAAATTTATCCAGCCACATGTTCAGAAAAGTGGTTTGTTCCTTTGCATTGACAGGACCTGTTCTTTGGTACTTCTGAATGAACCCTGACCAACCGCCGATAGCACGAGTTTCCACCTTAGCACTGGGTTTGGTGTCAAACAGGTGGGTGTTATCGGCAGTATATCTAAGCCGGTGAGCATAAGTACATCGGCAAGTGTAGGAGAAGCAGGGCCATGGCCAAACACAAAAGCATTGAGTGTGTCTGACCAAAAGTATGAAGTAGCGATCAGCAGTGACTCATTCCTCTCCATATCGTCAAGGGACAACCTAATGCACTGGTCTAATTTTTGCTCGCCCCATTGAACCTCATTTGAGTGACTGACTCTCAAGAACCAATCCTTCCATCCCCTGGTAGGACTGGGCCAGGAACGGAAGGCATCCTTCCATAGATCTAGAGAGAAATTTTCGGCTCTAAAAGGAACTCTGTTTGTCTCTGCGTTTATCAGATCGGTGGGATCTGGGTTTCCTAGCGGTCCAAGACATTGGAGGTGAGGTTGATCGGTGGGAATAATGATCTTATCGGCCAGATCCTAAAGGTTTGTGGGGATATATAAAAAAAAGAAAAAAAGGAGTATTCAGTAAAAGAAACTGCGGATGAACAGGAGTACGGTAAAGGTGCAGAAAAGAAGGGTAGTGAACTGACCTCAGGCACGGTGAAGTTGATGGCCATTTTCTTGCGAGAAGAAGATCGAAGACTTGGGGGATTGGTGAAGAAGGCCTTCGTTGAAGTTCTTGGAGTCCTCGGGTGGTGCCGCCGCCGCGAAAAGTGGATTTTGGGCTGTAGAATGACAAGATGGAGAAGGAGTACCCGAGAAGAAAGTATTTATAGGACAAAACGGACAGGGGCAAATTTGACTTATCTCTTTGCCGCATCCGTGAAATCCGACGGTGTTCAGGTAGATATGGTAACTGTTTGCGCGGTAATCAAGGGATTGTGCAGGTGATTTGACAGCAAGCGGTCACGATTTTAGAGATATTTCACTGTGCGGGATCTCTTGGTCGGTCCATCGGTAATTCCCTCCAACGGTAATATTACCGATGGACGTATAAAGTGGAGAGATCCGGTTCGGGAAGTCGAGGAATTCGAGGAATCTGCAGGAGAATCAGGCCAAGGTTGTTCAGATTTAACGGTCGGTTACCAAATTGGGAGAATTAATTGCAGAAAGGCATCATTACTGCAGAGAATTTCGGAGCATTAATGATTTTATACTCCGAAATTGGGGGGCATGTGTTGACACCGTTTTTGGATACGTACCCAGAAACCAGTAAAGTATGGATCGGCAGATGGAGCAACGGTAGCTGAGTCTGCAGGGAAGTTGCCGATGAGGGTGGTTGCCGATGAAGAGACAATGAAATATGACTAAGTTCGGAAGTAGTAACGTGTTCGTGCCGATGATCAGTATTAGTTTTTGCCGATGGCCATAACAGGGGGTCTGCGGATGACTCAGGAAGAAAGTGTGGAGATTGCCGATTGATCTGAGGCGGTGTCCCGGCTGGTTATAAGGGGATAGTTTTGTGTTTTCCCTAGTTATTTAAATTCGTTTTGTATACGGATTCCGTTTAATTTGGAATTTGAGTTCTAGTCGTGCCTGGTTGTAGCTCTTTGAAGAGGGTATAAATATAGACTTGTAAAAAGATATCTATCAATCAATCAAACACAAGTTTTTACTCATATTCCAGCATCTACTTTTTGGACGACTTCGTCATATTCTTTCTTTTTACTACGAGTTCTTAAGGATTCGTCGACTTAATCTCGGCGTGTTCTCGAGTTCCGCTTGATCACCTCTTGGCCGTGACATCCGGACGCATCGCTGTTGTCGGGACCAAAGTGGTCGAGTTATCACCTTTGCCGATAGTAAGGTCAAATCGGCTGGCATGTCTTAACGTTTGAATCGGGTATTAGCCCTTTGTGTTTGCAGATCAGCTTTTGCATCAACGGTAATATATCACAATTTTAAACCTTATCGCAACTAGCATGACAACACTAGCCCTCCGAAAAATAATTTGGTGAATGAAACCAACATATTTGGCAATAGAGATATATCAAGAGAATCAAGTTTGGCGAAGAATTTTGGTACACAATATATTTTAAGAATAAAATTGGTATCGAGTTTGGATTACTCTTAATTTAAAATGAGGTTAGCAAATTATGATTTTTTAGAAAGTAATCCAGTTTTAATTATTTTTAGAAAAATGTGGAACCACCTTTGAAAACCAACTGGAAGGCAAAATGTGTCCTTTTTTGACAGTTTGGTGACAAAAAAATATTTCCCATTCTAGAGTTGTGTATTGCCCCCAAAAAATCAGACGCTAGTTACCACGTGTCAAAAATTAACAGGTGGCCCCTCTTCATTGAGCTAGGGCACCTGCTCATGGTCCCTAGTGGCACCGGCCCCAACCACCCTTTGTTGAAATTGACAGATTGGTCACATATAAAGTTGACGCTACCACGGTTAGCGGGTTGAGAAGCTATACCATGTCCGTGGGTGCAGTAGTGGTGGAGCACCATCAGGCCCTTGATCAGCCCCACTGTAGTTGCCGAAGCGGTCCACTTCACCATAGTTGTCCAGCTGAGATGCGGTGAGGAACAGCCGATCCAGTTCCTCATTATGAAACAGGCATCGAGCACGAGCGAGCAGTGGCCAGATCCATGGGCGAGGAGCAGGACGATGGGAGGAGCTCGTCTCTGCCCATACCGTACTATTTGTCAGGAGAAAGGTAGTATTCAGATCCAGAGATAGAAGACAACGATCACTTGGGCTTACCTGAGCTGGTGTATAGGTTCATGAAGAAACGGCAGGGTCAAATCCATGGTTGGGGATTAATTAAATGGGTGCAGTGACATGCTGTTGCATTAGGTAAATAGAAGCCCCAATCATGTCCAACCATGGGCTAACTAGTTTGCGAATTTTAGACCTTGTTTAGTTTGTGAGGTAAAACTAGGTAAATTGTAGCCCCACTCATGCCATCCATATATATA
>NC_012877.2:50075845-50096794 GCF_000003195.3 Sorghum bicolor
TAGATATATATATATATATATATATATATATATATATAAACTAGTAAACCTTATTGATCATGTCAACTATAGTAACATACAATTTATTTATATCATAGATTTATGTATATCAATTTTTGTGCTCACAAACATAAAGTTAAACGTATATACATCACATATTATATACATCAAATTTTCCATCTCTGCTCTAATAATCATCTCAACTAAGGTTTAGCCTACTAATCTCTGTTAGCACTCTATACTCTAGCCTTGCTATGGCATTGGTATCATCATCATTTTTTCCTTCGCATGACTTCCTTCAAGATGAATGTGCACAGACCCTCAACTATGTTGTATAAAGCACCTTGGGTCATGTTCTTGGTCTTTTTTACATCATCTTCCTGGAAAGAAAGAATATAAACATCATATATTTATTAGATTGATAATACATTTGCAACTGTAATGACAGAACTACGTAAATGACTATTACTATATATTTCTTAGAAGGGTTACTGATGTATATCGTTCGTTCTCTCTTCTAAACTCGCACACGTAGATTCACAGAGTACTGATCTTATATTACTTGCATCTTGTGCCTTTAATCTTGTAAAACCTATATGCCCTACTGATCCTCTACAGATCTATGCAACCATAGTGGTGCTGCTCACTAAAATGGTCGCTATGATTAGTAAGACTGTAAGCAACAGATCCATATGCATCCATGCAACTCCAGAAGTTTATTCACCAAAACAATATCCATTTTAGCCCTGCAGGCTGGAGCCCAGTGAGCAGCAGCTGCAGAAAATTTCGACAGTTGAAATGGATGTTGCTAGCGTGCAACTTTTTCAAGAGGACACTCCAAGTAGAAGGCTTGCCTTATTTACTCTTATTTTCTTGGATATGTCCCCGCTTAAGCACGGTTTCTCGAAAGGGAACAAAATAGAGGGTTATATAGGAATGTTTGGATCAATGCCTGCCAGGCGAGGATCTTGAGCTGAGCATCACAGATCAAACCATTCTACTGCTTGTCTTAATTAACCACCAAACCACAATGCAATTGTGAAATCCTGAGCAGGCGACTGGAGAACGAAACAAGATGAAGTGGAACGGAAGAGAGACGGGGAATGAAGATGAGAGCTGGCGTACCTGAAGGCGGAGATGCTGGCAAAGTCGACGGTGGAGGACATGGCGGCGAGATGGCTGCGAGGAGAAGCTGCAGGACGTGGAGGCCGAGGCCGCCGGGCGTCCCTGCCATCCCGGGCTGGTCCTTCATCAGCACGCCCGGCGGCTGCTGCGCCAGATCCACGGGCGCCGCCACCTCTAGCGGGCGCACCACCGGCCTGCTCGCGAACATCTCGGCTCGCATTGCTAGCTGAAGATAGCACACACAGATGAATGCTTGCGGCTGTGGCCTCGCGGCCAGCTACCTCATTACAACATCCTGGGGCTGCTCGGGATGCGCGGGGAGGGGTTGGCCGCACGAGCGCGGGGGGTGGGGGGGGGGGTGGGACGAAAAATGCTAAAATGTGGGGGTTTTGGCGGCCAAAAAAGGGGGACCCGAATAATTTTTCTTGAATAAGATGTTACAAATTCTCATCCAACTCCTAGATACGGCTTCACACAGCACTCACCAACTTTAATATAACTTTTTAAATTCTATAGATTCATTATTCGATGCATGTGCATCTCAAATTATCATTTTTCAAAAAAATTCAGTGAAATGAAATTAATACAAGAAATATACTAAAAAGTAATAAAACTATACCAAATTTGAGTATATAGCTAAAGGTACAGTGGTAAGGTTATAGAAAAAATTTGGGTGAAAAAAAATTAAAAAATTAAAAATCTTTGCCGAGTGCTAGAGTCAAGACACTCGGCAAAGAATATATTAAAAAAAAATATTTGCCGAGTGCCGGAGTGAGAGCACTCGGCAAAGAATATATTTAAAGAAACTAAAAAATCTTTGCTGAGTGCCTGAATCAGGGCATTCGGCAAAGAATATATTTTAACAAAAATAAAAAATCTTCGTCGAGTGCAGTAGTTGGAGCACTCGGCAAAGAATATATTTAAAAAAATAAAAACTCTTTGCCGAGTGCTTGGTCAAGGCACTCGGCTAAAAATATATTCAAAAAAAATCTTTGCTGAGTGCTGGAGTCGGGGCACTCGGTAAAAAAAATTTTTAATAAAAAAAAAATCGGCAAGAAAAAAAGAAGCAACTAATATGGATCGTCCACGTGGCCTTTCCATTTATATTAAAGTGCAGTTATTATATTGTTTTTTTTGTAAGGATGCTAATCACGCTAGCTTGTATGGCCAACCCAAATACTGACCACGGTTTATCGGAGGAAAGTAAATCAGGCCTAGACATATATTTTTGGAGACTGCTTGTATACATTCACAAAAAGGTAATGTATTCAGAAAAAAAAACACATTTACACACATTTCCACATTTTTTGTGTACATGACTTGCATCTTTTTTTTTTCTATACATGGCCTGCATCCTGCATGTTAAAAAAAGGATAACATGTGATATATTTAAAAAAATTAAAAAATCTTTGTCCAGTGCTGGAATCAGGGCACTCGGCAATGAATATATTTAAAAAAATTAAAAAATATTTGCCAAGTGCCTGAGTCAGGGCATTCGGCAAAGAATATATTTTAATAAAAATAAAAAATCTTCGTCGAGTGCTGCAGTCGGAGCACTTGGCAAAGAATATATTTAAAAAAATAAAAACTCTTTGCCGAGTGCTTGGTTAGGGCACTCGGCAAAAGATATATTTAAAAAAATTAAAAAAAACTTTGC
The DNA here is from genome assembly GCF_000003195.3 of Sorghum bicolor. Taxonomy (NCBI): domain Eukaryota; kingdom Viridiplantae; phylum Streptophyta; class Magnoliopsida; order Poales; family Poaceae; genus Sorghum; species Sorghum bicolor. The sequence goes on from NC_012877.2 coordinate 50,078,628, forward strand.
TGAGTGCTGGAGTCAGGGCACTCGGCAAAGAATTTTTTTAATCAGAAAAAAATCGGCAAGAAAAAAAAAGCAACTAATAGGATCGTCCGCACGGCCTTTCCATTTATATTAAAGTGCAGTTATTATATTATTTTTTTTAAGCAAGGATGCTAATCACGCTAGCTTGCATGGCCCAACCCAAATACTGACCACGGTTTATCGGAGGAAAGCAAATCAGGCCTAGACATATATTTTTGGAGACTGCTCGTATACGTTCACAAAAAGGTAATGTAGTCAGAAAAAAAACACATTTACACACATTTCCACATTTTTGTGTACATGACCTGCATCTTTTTTTCTGTACATGGCCTGCATCCTGCATGTTAAAAAAAGATAACATGTGATATATTTAAAAAAATTAAAAAATCTTTGTCGAGTGCTGGAGCCAGGGCACTCGGCAATGAATATATTTAAAAAAATTAAAAAATATTTGCCAAGTGCTGGAGTCAGGGCACTTAGCAAAGAATATGTTTAAAAAAAATAAAAATCTTTGCCGAGTGCCGGAGTCAGGGCACTCGGCAAAGAATATATTTTAAAAAATAAAAATCTCTACCGAGTGCCAAAGTCAGGGCACTCGGCAAAGAATATATATTAAAAAAATAAAAAATCTTGCCGAGTGCCACACGGTGGACACTCGGCAAAGAAGGACGCCGTCACCTACGGCCACCTTTGCCGAGTGCTGAGCTTTGCCGAACGTCCGACACTCAATACAGAAATGCTTTGCCAAGTGTCAGCCTTTGCCGAGTGTCCGGCACTCAGCAAAGAACACTTTGTCGAGTGTTTTTCTTTGCCGAGTGCAACACTCAGCAAAGAATGGCTTTGCCGAGTGTCCAACGTTTGACACTCGGCAAAGCCTCTGGCACTAGGCCTCAAGAAAAATGAATGTGAGATGCATATTTGATATATGAGAAGCCACGACCGAAGTGATATTTTTAAGCATAAGGTGTCATTAATTATGAATGAAATAGAGTGTATATTAATGTGTGGCATGAAAGGCCGATCCAGATCAATATGAGATATAATACTTTAGCAGCTACTGATATGTGTTACTAGGAGTGTACAGTCACATTACTCGTAGAAAATTTAACTACAATAGAATTCAAAATATCTTTCAAAGACCATGTACATACCAGTGACCCATCATTGTATTTTTTAAACAAAAGACAATCGGTCCCCTTTAAAGATAGCAAAGTTTAAGATTTGCTACAGTACAGTAGGCACCTTATATGATAAAAAAAACACAGTCCTCAAGGCATGTCCCTCTAAACCGATTGAAAAGATAACGATAAACCAACAGAACAGCCATCTAAAAGTGCGTCAGTACATTGTAGCAAACTTTGATAAACTATAGGAGCTTACACTGATCGTTTTGGTTGTGCCAAGTGTTGTCACACCCATATTTTAAGAACAAAATAGGATGCATAAAAGACTTATATGTGCCCCAGGAGTAGTCGCACACATAAGTAGACAAATCTCAAATGTACCATTGCAGTGTTTATGACATAGCGAAACATAATAAATCACATAGTCTTACACAAAAATAATATGAGATAAACAACGCTCTCGACGGAAGCTCCACAAAGGGACACTGTTGACTGGTTGACTCCAAACCTAGTACTCATAACGGTAGTCCTCATTCCAAGCAACATCATTATCATAACCTGGGGTGTTGGGAAATTGCAAGAGTGAGCACATATCGTACTCAACAAGTATAACTAGGGGTTCATGAGGCTCAAATAGCTGACACTGCAGGTTTGACTTCATTTAGCTTTTATATATAGATAACATGTTTATATTTAGATAGCAAATGTCAAGGTAGCATAATTAAATCCCATAACCACATGATCAATGTACACAAGAATAAAGAATAACACATATAAACAACATAATAAACCGTCATATATCATCATTAATCATGTTCATCAGTGTCCATCTATTCCGTCAGTATTTCGGGCCGCCCGTATCCGTGGGCACGGCTAGTATACCAGATTTAACACTCTGCAGAGGTTATACATCTTTACCCATGAGTCGTGATTTACCCTTTCGTCCGTTGCAAGTCTCTTAACCCCCTTCCAAGGGAGGTCGGCAGGGTTCACTATGAAGCCTTTCAAAGGTTTCGTCTAACAAGTTAGGGCTATTAGATTCACTCGGCATGCAGATATAGAGCCCCCTTCCATGGCACATAACCCGCAGCCTATACACATGGACAGAGGTTGCACTATACCCAACGTGTCTAGCCATTCTTACGCCATTTAAGGTAACCGCTAACAAGCTAGAAAAAGGTCCTCATACTGAGCTAAAACCAGAGCCATATAGCCCTCATGGCCCTCATGGTTGTACGAGTTGTCCCAGCTTTTGCCAAGGGATAAGTCCTTATGGAGGGTCAAGATCAATCTAGCAAAAGCTAGAGTTCTTTCCACCCTTTATATTTAAGTTGCTAGAAAGCTTATTTTATTGTTTATTGTATATCCAAATATTCATGTTACAAGATCATGGATTAAAATCAGCACTAGCAAGAACTACCCCAAATGCATATCAAATAGGTAACAAGGAATTCAGATAACAAACATCTATGATTTTGCTATGGTCATCAAGATGGACACATGCATATGATATATGTATTAAAAGTGTGTAGGTAACAAGGATGGTCCCAAGTTATACTTGCCTTTTATGCTTGCTTTCCACTTAAAGCAACTTGCTTAGAGAATCTTTTAGTTCATCTTCCGTACTGCAACTTCTGGCACCCAGTTTCTGCTCTCCGATGCTTACATATGGTTCTCGTTCTACTCGTAGCAAGCACTACGCATAGGCAAATATACAAGCAATAAATAAAAGCAACTAAAAACAGTACACCACACAAGATTACGCAATGTACTAAAAGAGAACAAATTATTATGGTGACGAGAACACAAGAAACACCGAGGCTACGATAAAAAGAAACGCACCAGGGGACGGAGAAACTCACCGCGAAACCGACTAGAGGGTGCTATCGGGCCGAAAAACGCGTGGAGAGGGCATGCCGCGGCGGCGGGAAGCCCTGACTTCGGCGAGGTTCAGACTCGGCGAAAAACGGTGGCTAGGGTTGCAAAAGGGGAAGCTGCAGAGTGGCGTGAGCGCTTTATAAGACTCGGTTTGACCCCTTTGGCAAGAAAATCCCGCCGATTGCGGGATTGACTCGGCTGGTTTGGTGGGAGCTCGAGTCGGTCACGGCGTGAGGAGGGAGGGAAGGTGGGAGAAGAGGCTGACCTGTGGGACCCAGTGGTCAGCGGGTCAAGAGAGGAGGAGGAGATCCGCGCGGGGGGGGGGGGGAATCGACTGGGCCGCGCCCTGGGCCGTTGCCGTGTGGTGCGGGAGGGGAATGCTGGGCCAGATTCCAGGGAGATGACCTCCCCTTTCCTTTTTTTCTTTTTTTTGTTTTCCAAAAGCTTTTCCAAACCAATTTTTCAAATAGGATTTTAATCAAATAGAATTAAATCCAAAAGCAAACAATACCAAATAAAATATGCTTCAGAATGAATGCATAAACAAGTTTCTATCTCTATGTTAAATTTTAAATTTCTTCAAAATTTATTTATTTACTACATTAAATGCTCACAAAAAATACTTAAATAAATCAAATAAATTCCTATTATTTGAAATCTAATTTTTTTGGGTGTTACAAGTGTCATAATAACATCTCAGTTGTCATCATTGGACAACTTTTCTCTTTTCCTTGAGTAGGATGCAGCATTTTTGCAAAAGGTTGATCGATAAGTGTACAACAAAAGTTACATGAGTAATAATGTTTTTATTAACACATAGTCATTACAGGTTAACCTAAGACTCAACTTATACAGATCACCTTGGATTTGAAGACAGTTCCTTTATTGTTACTAAGCTTAGAGAACTGGGTTAATAAATTTGTTGGAACCATTCTCCGAAAAAAGCACATCATAATAAGTCCACCCGATGTAGGTAGCTTCCAAAATAATACTAAAAAAAGATAGGTTGTGTTGCTTCAATTTGGCAATGGAGTTTACAATGAATGACTCCTTGCCAATTCCGATTGGTTATAGCTATTCTGCAGATGGCAGACAATCTGTGTAAATTGACCACATGAAAAATTTGATATTCATTTGTATTGTTGCTCTCTAAATAGACATAATCTCCTTATTTTCACTCCAGGGAAGGTTAGGCCTCTATACTAGCTGTGATTAAGTTACCATTCCACTCTAAAGCCCATCTCACTGTAGCAGGTGTGAGTTTGTTACCAGTTTATTCTCTCCATTTAGATCTTCTAGAGGTAAGGTTTACTTCATTGTTTCTTAAAATTTTATGTACTACCAACACCTCTTGCTTTGCAGATAGCAAAAATCTTGCTATATATACACTATTTTGAGAGGGAAATGGCCTAGCCATTCATCGCTCGAGAATCTAGCTCTAATACATGAACCTTAATGTCATGCATGCCGGTTGTCAAAATTATTAGATTCATCAATCAATGAAGATAAGCAAATCATACATGGACAGGAAATTAACTGGATAGTACATGGGACATAGATTTATACTGGTTTAGGTGTAGGGTACCCTATATCCACCGGTGAACAGCTCTCATATCTTGTATGCTCAGTGTCTACAGTGGTAATGATGGGACACAAATTTGTACTGATTGAGAGGTAGGAGTTAGACCATCTAGGGAATTAGGCTCGCATAACCATCAACACCCCTATAAAGACCAAGCATACGAGATAAGAGAGGTATTCTCTATTGGACATAGAGTACCCCATGTATAAACAAGTATAAATTTGTGTTCCGTGTGCGTTATTTGTTGATCTCCATTGCCAAAACTAATAATTTTGACACATGTATAGAATTCAAAGCCTCTTCTATAAAACCCTTTGTCCCCTAAGTATTTGACCCACAGCAGTTTGCAGCATGCATTGTTATCTCCTCTTTCTAGTTAATATATCCAAGTCAAAAGTAGACATTTGTTCATATTCTTGTGTTAGTGAAACCTAAACCAACCTCTTGTTTTCATCATGTGATACTTATTCTTGTTGACAAGGCCATGCCAAAAGAAGTTGGATATTGTTGTCTCCATTTTGTGATGTACTTCTTTCAAATGAAACATCATATCCCCATGACATAATCCAGAACTACAAATGTAGTTAAACCACCATATGACAGTAAAAACATTGCTATGTATGCAAAATAGCTGTACACCATCAGCAATAGAAATCAATAGACAGGCTCTATTTTTTCGAGTTAGCTGGATCACCATGTGAAATCTGGAGGAAAAATATTTGTGGTTGATTGACTGCTCCAATCATTCTTATATATTTGGCTAGGTTAAGCTAATGTAAGTTACTGTAGATAATATAGCAATGCAAGTTATAAACAAATTTTTTCCTTAATTTAACTATGATAAAAATACTCTGTTGAGTCCTTTAACATTAGTGAATATACTGTAAAATGTTTAAATATTAAGTACTTGAGTTTTTTTCTTAATCTAACAGACATCACTGATCGAGCAAGTGTTTATTACCCAGGTTCTTGGAACATCAGTTTATCTTTCCCATCCCACCTGAATTTTAAATTTGCTTTACAACATATGTAAACAAAGGATCAGAAAAAAGGATCTTGCCTAGCCTAAACTCAAACAAAGTTTTGAACAAAAGCAGAGACGATAACTGAACAATGCTCCAATATGTGTCAACCACTCATGCTATCCCATTTGATAATTCTTTTTGTTTTTAAAAATTGATTAGATAAATGTATTCGTGTAATGTTCAACTCCTATGACAGCTTCTCAGTTTCAGAAAAAACAAATCATGGCCCATTATTAGGAATTAGATGGCCTTATGTACTCCAACTGCATACAGTACTAACCAAACATTTTCTGCATCCTGCTTGAAACATAAAAAAAGCAAAGCCAGGTAATAAAAGCAAAGCATTTTGCTATCCTGTTAAAGAGTACATATAACCAAGCTATAATATCTTGCAAGTTCAATTAAATCACATAAGGAACAAGTCAACATTTGAAACACAGATATAACTGAGAAAAAGAGCACAAACCTGCTCTTTATCTCCTGCACACATTCATCTAGTATCGAATACAGGAAGGGGTAGTTCTTCAAGTCAAAGCCTTTATGTATACTGCATATAGAAGGATGATCCATTCTGCGCTTAATATGTGAGTACTTTTCCATTCACAACATCAAACACCACAAATCCGGGGCACTCCAGAGACCCTAATTAAAAGATGGGAAACCCAGCATCTAACTGATTATTTCTTCTAATATACCCGCAAGAACATTTAAATTTAAAATTATATATTATTTGATGCCAAGAATTTTAGTAAGCTACATCATTAAAAAGAGTAATTACACTAAAAGGATACTCACACATGAAAAACCACATCAGAGAGAAATATAAGAGAAATTTCTGGAGCATGCTTTCTTACTCAATTGGGGTTGTTCTGCACTTCAAGATGCTGAAACTATCAGACACATAAACTGAAACAGTAATATGGGAATCATTTGTATTGAACTCCTGTGATACCTAGTCCTAGTTTCCTAGATTAGTTCATTCCTCATCACCAATATCAAATTGCGGTACCTCACTTTCTGCAATTTCCTGTGTGGCCTCAAAACATTATGCTTAATGACTTCTTAAGAGGAAAAGGAGCTTTTTGGAACTACCAATGAACACAGAAAGGGGAGAACGAGTTTGGTTTATCTGAACATGATATGGTCCATTTAAAATTTTGTAATGAATGGATACTTATTCATGAATGCATCAGAAATTTTGAGTCCTTGTACATGTTCTCTCATGAAATCTTGTTTTAAATTTTGTGGTTCCGGATACACATTCCTACGCATCTTTCCCAACAAAAGTATGATGTTTTAGTCTTCACTCCCTACCAAGGTCAGTCTGGAGTCCTTGTAATACCAGAAGGTGTCGCCGACAACGTCGCTGACCACCGTGGTCTTTATCCTGACCTTCTATCATCATTGATCTTGTCCATGCCGATCTCGGACCCTAACAAGATCGCCCTGGTAAGTGTGTCCTCGTCTGTTCCAAATTCTAAGATGGAGATTCTACTAGCCAGACGAATAAAGTGCATATATATATATGTATGATCCAGTACAGGTTGTATACTGGCATTTCGAAACCTATCAGCAGGATTGATAATCTTGTTAACAAAAACAATTTAAAGCAGCTTATCTGGCCCGGCTTTGATCCACAAATAAAAGCACACAAACAAAGTGAATAAATCCCGTAATGGATTCTACTGTAAGTGCAACCAAATCCAGTCTCTCGTTTGGGATAATCAAGAACTTCCGATTTCATCATGTGATACTTATGCTAGTTGACAATGCCAGATCTTTGTTGTCTCAATTTTCTGATGTACTTCTTTCAAATGAAACATCATATCCGCATGACATAAGTTGGGATTTAGCTAAGACATGATTTAGTTAAAAATCATATTGCCACCATTTGACAGTAAGCAACTTTGCTATATATGCAAAAAATCTGCTGAGCTCACATCCTCTATCTCGCATTATTCCCTGATATTTCAGTGGAAAAGTCCCTTGATTATAGTTAAACAGGTCTGCTACACATTATTTTGTTCTTCAATAGTCGTTTCTAGAACAAAAACTTCACTTTTTTCTGATAATTTATCTTCAGTCCTGACATGGCCTCAAAACAGAACAACAATAATTTTGTCGTACTATTGAGCCATCCTAATCCTTCAGGAAAATGATTGTATCAAATAACCCATAGGATCACATTCCATTCTTGTAAATAAATTCTGTCATGAACATTCTATTGAAGGAAAGCATTCATATGATATTGGTGTACCAGATTAGATTTCATAGCTACACCAAACATAGAATATTCTTCAATTACAAAATCATAATTCAAGCAAAGTGTCTTACATTTAACAGTCCAACAATTCGTAATCATAGGAAATGACAACAACACAGTAAAATCGATTACATTCAGGAAAACCTAGAAGTCTCAGATTAGGTTCCCACATAGTAACCTTTGCATGTAGTCCTTGGAGCACACTCCATTTTGAACGATAGAAGGAAAAGTAGAACTACGCAGTGTGATAGAAGGTAACATAACAGTCATGTCACTAAGTGCTCTTATCCTAACAAGCCTTCTATTTTGCAAGTCAACATCCCACGTATAACAGGTCTGTTGGATGCTGTCTTCTTCCGCAATAGGAGCATCCCATCTTTTCTATCATCACCAAGTCGAGACGAGGTATGAGGTCTCGCTGAGACCACTGCAAACTGAACTGCCGGTTTGCCTCGCCACGAATGTCAGGTCTGGCTGAGGCTTGATTGTGGGCAGCTTTCCCTCCAGTTCATCAGTGCAGCTGGTGTCAACCACGCGCCAGACAACATCCCTAGGTCTTGCATACACAAGGAAGGTGTGTCTGTGAGCTCAGGCTCAGAACCACGTTGGAGGCTCTGATGACCGTGCCTGACCTTGCTCGTGGACTTCAATGAGGACACCAGCTGCCTTGATTGTTGGGGCCGAGCTCTGGCGAGCTGCCCTGGCGACGATGCAGTCATGGCTCAGATGAGCACGGTGACCGCGTCGATTTAAACCTCCGTGAACGCACGCGAGAAATTGGACACAGAAAACACACGAATGGCGCTGCTAACTGTTGCAGCTTTTCTCGGACTTTTTCATTGCATTACATAGGCTTGAAGCCTGGCCACCCCGCCACACGACCCGCTCCATGATCCACCATTTTTGGATCAGTGAACGTGGGCATGCGCAGCATGACGTCGTGGCGGGGGCGATACACTTGGCAGCCGCAGCGTGGACTTAGGCACAGCTCTAGTCCACCTGCAGTTTCTATGCCTAATACAAACTACTGGAAATGTAAAGCGTGTGTTCCAATGAGATTACATAAAAATGAAAGTCTGAACTTATTCAAACTAACATTGATGTCCCCTATCGCGAACTTAGACGAATTGATCACATGGCCAATGGAACTGATGGATGGAGGTCGGTGAACACAATTATGAGGGGGTTGAGAAGGCATACCGAGTCCATGACATGGTCGACAAGGATCAACAGGCCCTCAGTGTTTCCATGGTGGATGTAATTCAAGAGGCGCTCCACCACGCCATCCGTTCGTAGCTTATACCCTGGGGAGAGCATGAGCCAGTTTCTCGGGAAGAACCAGGGCTGGCACACGGCCCTCACACGGATGTACTCCATCGCTTTGTCGTTTAGGAGGTGGTCGCCGATCTTCCTGACGAGGTCCGGGTGGAGCTGTGCGCCCAGTCTCGCTCCTCTGAGGCCGAGCAGAGGAAACCACGCACGTCGAGAGAAAGGCGTCATATCCAGGGAGAGAGAGAGAGAGAGAGAGCAGCAAGTGAAGGAAGAGGCCAGTACTCGTTGTCAGCACACACACACACACATATGTGTGTGTGTGTGTGTGTGTGTGTGTGTGTGGTTGTGAGTTTGCTTTTGGAGCTGTTGCAGCAGCAACTTTTAACAGTGTTATTTTTGGGTGTGTGGTTGTTTGTGTCTTACCACTCTTCCACAAGGTCTTCAACTGAAATATCTCATTTATTCATTTTGCTATTGCCATAAAATTGCAAATGTTGTCTCATTCTCATATAATTCTTACCACAGGCACTTAAAGAAGCCTAGACTATACAGTTTCATTAAATATGTACAGTTTCTATCACTATGTAAAAACAAACAAATACCAGACAGCACCACCTAGCAACGTAGTATGTCTGAGGCATTCTCTCCCTAGGCTTGGCACAGGTGATGTCTCTAAGCATGGCTGAGGCATTAGTGGCAGCATTGTGATCATGTCACCGCTGCACCTATGGATCCAAAAGCTGCCCAGCAGAGAGGCCACCCCTGAACATGGACAACTTTCCCCTAAGCTTGTCGTCGGAGCATGTGATCTCAGTGACACACTAAACATTCTCCCTAGGCTTGGGACATACAAGGATGGTATGAAACATCAGTATAAGCACCATGGGTTATGACACTATGTTCTCATAGGGGATACACATTCACTGAGCCCTATCTAGAAGCGTCTCAAAAATTGAAGTTTACGCCACACAACCTGCGTTACAATGTGGATCTGACACTTGGACAATGGTTGCTAAATGAACCTTTAAATAATAATCGCTTGGCTCTTATGGTTCCAAGCAATGAGAAATATACAACTAGAATTGTTTTACACTATGATATGCTCGCTGCAGATGCGGAGCCCCTGACATGACCTCCTGCCTAGTGCCATCTCTGGGTGATGCATGGAACAGGTGAGAACGATGGCATGCTGCTGGTGTGTGTCTTTGCCTATGACCAAATTGATGTCTTGAGGGTGCATCTAGTTTGGCAATGGCACCCAATTACCTCAACAAAGCATCAGCACCATCTTTCTGCCTGGGCTGACACTCCTAACGGACAGGATTCCTTTCCTGTTTGAGCTTGGAGAAGAAGGATATGTGCACATGAATGAGCACATTGAGGATTACATCGGCAATACCATTTAATTAGTTTCTTCTGTAATTCGTAGATTAGTTTTCTAAGCGAACCAACACCCTTGTGATCATTGAAGATCGATCACCTCCCACTCATCATTTGACTTGTGCTTCATCCAAGTTGAGATTGGATGGATCTAGTGCATTTGCTTTGGAGTTTTTGCATCAAGTACCACTAGTTTATCGAATGCGCCGTAGATTTCTTGTTGCTCTTGGTGGTTGCTGCAATTTAGATGGGTTGCTTCGACCAGCTGAGGTTGTTGAGGAAGAGTTGGTAATTGTTCTTCACCTCTGACCTATCATCTTGTAAGAGGTTTTGATCCCACCACATGTAGTGTAATGGGATACTCTAGTGAAATGCTCATGGCTAGTAGGAGTGTACAATTAGATTGATTCTTGGAGCACCCAACAAGTCGTGGGTCAACCTTATCATGGTAGTTAGCACGTGAGTCATCACTTGATGGTTCGTCACAAGGAGGTCATAGGTTGCCATCAAGCAATCGAATCTCTGAGATAAATTATTGTGTTTAATCACTTGTTGTTAGAGTATGTAAGGGAGCTATTGGGCCTGGGCTGGTGCCATAGCCCATTAGCGTTAGGGTTAATTAGAGCTAAGGGTCACTTGCTTAGGGGTCAAGTAAACCTCTCTATATAAGGAGAGGAGATGTATCAATCTAATCAAGCAAGAGTTAACAAAGAAAAACCTTCCCTCTTGCTCGATAATGGGCAAATGCCCCCAGCCAGAGCCTCCTCTCGCCCTCGCAGCCCTAGCCGTTGCCACAACATCCAACGTGAACAGTACCCACAGGCATTGTAACTCCATGGGCACTATAGCATGCCAGCAACCGCTGTTTCCCCATCTCACCCCTCTCAATCCTAGCTACCACATGACTCTGGTATCAGAGATGTCAGGCCCCCTTCCATCTTCCACGCATCCGCTAGCCTCCTTTGTAGCCCCATCCACCACAGCTATGCCGCTGCCTTCAGCTTCGTTAGAGCTCTCCTATGCGTCTTTCAGCCAACAGCTTACGCTTGACTCTCTTGTTGGGGTGGTCGCTAAGCTATTGCGCAACATGGTGGCGATGCAGATTTCCATTGTGGCAATGCAGACCACCATGGCGGGGCTGGTCTAGTCGTTTCAGTTCGTAGCCATGGCGCCACCAGTCTAGCAAATCCAGGACAAGGGCGAGAAGTCACAATAGATCTCAGCGGTGGTGCGTCTGCAGGCTACTACACACGGCTAGGAAATGGGAAAGGGATCGCTTGGAGTCGAGGCATGACCAGTGTGCAGGACATGTCAGGCCATCGACAACAGGCGGGCATCGTAAGTGTGGACATGCAGAAAAGGGTCACAGGGCCAGCTCGGCTGCGATTGAAAGGCGCCGCCACTCTCCTCCGCCTCAGAGTCTTAGGCTTACTCGATGCTACAATGATGGCTGTGGGCATAGTGGGAGCGCGCAGGACACTCACATCTCAATCATTGTCACTGCTGCTGATACCTCTAGGATTGGGGCAACCTGCAGCACAACACGCTGCCTTCTCCACCTCCATTCGAACCAGGGCGCAGCAGTCGCCAACGCAATGGGGTGCAGGGGCGCTCGCCGCCCCATCTGACTCCACAGGATTTACAGTGCAGGCTTTGGTTTTGACGCTTCACACATACACAGAGGCATCCCACATTTGTACTCAGTAACGGTTGTCGCCCTTTGAACTGCCGAATTTTTCTTCACAAGCGATGAAGCATGCTCTTACCCAAACTCAGCTTGAAAAGAGTCAGCTGCTCCAAAATGCTCTGAGCTCACACCACATTACCAGCTGGTCCTTAGCTATAACATTAGAGGATAATAATGCTGGTTACATGCATACCTGTTGGCCTCCAGAACACAATCACGCAACCTTGATCAGTGGCTAACCTACGAAAATGAGAAATCAAACCGGAACGGGATGAATGAAGAACACAATGCGCGCACAGATATGGCAACTGTTGGCTGACAGAGTTATTTTCCTTTGATTATTAGTTTGAATAAATTAATCAACTTCTAACTAGTGTAATGTCCTGGCTATTAATACCATAGCTAATACACATAACACACTTAAACAAAACCCCTAAAACATGGATACATTAATTATGCCTTCAATCACTAGTACAGGGAAGGGCTTTAGCCCCGGGCCGTAAGGGCCTTTAGTCCCGGCTACGGAGCCGGGGCTAAGTTTTCGGGACTAAATGTCCCACCTTTAGTCCCGCTTCCGAGGACCGGGACTAAAGGTCCACCTTTAGTCCCGGTTGGTAACAGCAACCGAGACTAAAAGGTGCGCCAGGGGTGTGCCACCTGGCCTCCACTTTTAGTCCCGGTTGTTGCTAGCAGCCAGGACTAAAGACTTTTTTCTTTTTTCTTTTTCTTTTCATTTGGTTTTCCATTTAGGGTTTACAATTATGTTATTGTTATTTTCGAATGCGTATTGTTTGCTGTTGTTTATGGAACGCGCACCTATAATTTATATAATTTAAAGCATTACATATAAATATACTATAAAACACTACATATATATAATATGTATCTATAGGTCCATAATATAATATTTACACATATGCTTCACGGACAAAGTATTTACAACACAATTTATCTCCGCCACTCAAGCATCGTACAAATGATCATCGTTATTTGGTTTCATTGGCTCCTGAGGGTTGAAGTAGCACTCGCCACCGGGATTCAGGACTTGGTCGTTAAGAAATCCTACGATTGTCTCCTGAATTCCTTTTAGGCGCACCGCATCCAACACCTGCTCCTTCAGCCACATCTCCTTTAATAGATATTAAAGAAAAAAAGTTAGAGGTATGAATAGGATTTATTAAATAGCCACAAATAATTGAAATAAACTTATTATATATACATGTTACATACTTTTAGGTGCTCAAGATTAGTTCTTTTGGCATAGACCGTCATAAACTCGCACACATAGTAGCTACACAAATTGTTGCCCGGTGTCTGCCGTAGAACCCACTGAAGTAAGATGGGCTTTGAAAGTGCTGCATTCAACTCTGGACGGTGTTTCTGCACGAACCCAGCCCAAACCCTAGCAACAAAACGATCATTATTAATTATCTATTACCAAGTTAAAAGAGCATAATTTAATATATAGAGATCGAAGTTACCCTTGGATAATATCTATCATTTCTTGGTAATCGTCCTGTGGTTTTCTCAACGAGTCATAGATTACAATTGACATTGCCAGAGATCAATGACAATTAGTATCCAATGAAAGCTGCATTTGTGTGCATATGTAGGCAAAATTAGTATATATCTTCATATTGATCTGATTAATTAGTTAAATAGAATGTACACACGATAACGACACTTACTTAAAGTTGTAGAGAAAGAGTATTTATCTTTTATCTTTTTGGTTGATCAAGAACCTCTGTAGATTTCTCTCCGTTTGAGTTCTCCATAAGACATACGGGGTCTTGTGGTCTTTGAATACAACATTTGGATCCACAAATCCAATCTTCTTGTCATTTCTAACTCTGAGGTCGCACATTATGTTTCTACATATGTATAGCGGGTTTCTGTAATTAGTTACATATATACATGATAAGTTACAGTGACATTATTGAAACAAAGAATCACTTACAGACAGAAGCAACTCATTAGAGATTTGTCAAGAGGGTCCATGTGGCATAGTTGGTGTAGCTCATTAAATTGAACATAAATAATATCATCACCACGGAAGTAATGATAGTTTCTAATTCGGACACAAAGATAGTCATCTGCTTTTCTGACACACGCTGCCATGTACCATTTGTTTAGCATGTACATTTGCGTTCCAAGCTTGCTGAGGGCCGCAGGGTTGTATAAACTCTTGCCATATGTATATTCCTTCTACCAATGATCAATTTCTGGAGCACTTTCAATTGGTGCCCCAGCTATCATTTGGGCTAAGTAAGACCAGTTTTCGCAAAAAAAATTCAAGCTCATCAAATTTTAAATCTGTCGGTATCTGCTGGTCTAGCACGTCAATGTTTGTTCCATATTCATTTCAAATGACTAGCGGGGGCACTGATTGCTTTGATTGTTCCCTGAGCTGTGCTACACCCTTGCGTGCTCTTTTCTCTTTCTTCTTCTCTTCTTCTATGGATTTCCTTAAAGTGCGATCATAGTTCGATAAAGACGATGATTCTTTCTGAGCTTCATGCCTATTTTTTTGTTGAGCGTCAACCCTTTGTCGTAGATCTTCTGGCCGTAGTAAGAGGTATGGCTTCTCAGGGTTTCGCTTGGCTTCTCTTTCAGTCTTAAGTTTCTTGAAGAAATTATCCACGTCCGATTTTACTGAAGCATTTATTTCTGCATCAGTCATCTCATAGGCCAGCTTCTTAGGAATGATAGCTTGTTTCTTTTCAGAGGCTTTCTTTTTTGGTGGCGGGGCGGCCGACACATTTGATTATGTGGCCGGCCTCTTCTTTCGTGCTGGAGCCACTTGTGGAGGCGATGGGCCGGCCGGTGGCGGTGTTGGAGCCCGAGGAGGCGGCGTTGGAGCCCTAGGTGGCGGTGTTGGAGCCTGAGGTGGCGGTGTTGGAGCCCGAGGTGGCGGTGTTGGTGCCCTAGGTGGTGGCGTTGGAGCCTGAGGTGGTGGCGTTGGAGACCAAGGCGATGCAGCCGTGTCTTGCACTCCCTCGTCATCACCCGCAGCACTATGACATGTTGGTGACCACCTGTGAAACCAAAAGGTATATGAGTAAACCGCTAACTAAGAGAATGCAAAATAAAGTAAGTGAACAAATGTATAGTCAATTTTCATCCGCACCTAGGATTAGATTCATGACGAGGAGGTGGTGGTAGACTACTAGGTGATGCCCCAGGAATAATGATATAGCGCTTGCGCCAACAAATAAAAGTCTTCTCTGCTTCTCCTAGAGTCTTCTCTCCATCACCTCCATCTATCTCAAGCTGCACATTATTGAAGCCTTTGACAACTCTATCCACCGAGACACTAGCATATCCAGGTGGAACTATCGCCCCATGGATTCTTGGTGTCCTCGTAGGGTGGACAGGAGTTACAACAGCGACAGCAACCATGACTGTGGCAGTCCCCTGTGGAATGTGCAGCTCACATGTTGTCAGAGGTTCAGTGATGTCATCCACCGGAAAGTGCAGCCCCATGTCGTCTTGAATAGTTGGCATCTCCGTGGAAGCGCAACTACTTTTCAACTAACCGGGGGGGCTAATGTTGACTCTAGGCTCTGATGCAGTTTGCTCTTGTATAGAACTTACTGCAATCTGCACTTGTCTTTTGATCTCCTCGTTCATTCTCTCTTCAAGCGCTTTCTCTCGCGCTATCGCTTCACGAGCCGCTTCGCGTGACTCCATCACCATTGCCTCCAACCTACGCAACCGCTCTGCTTCCTCTTCCTTCTTTCGTTGGCGGCTTCTATAAGTCGGTCTATCTTTAGGGAAACTATGCTCCCACGATACCTCCCCATAGCCTCTTGTTCGCCCACCGTGTTCAGCAGTCTCCAGGGCGTATGTCAACTCATCCTTTTCTCTATTTGGCTGCCTGGTGCCGCTTTCAACTAATCCTCTACCATAGGCCATTCTCTATCCTACTCTCTCGAGCTTTTCACCGTACACTATCTTTCTGGTCTCTAGGTCTATGGTTCCCCCGTGACCGAAGAACCAATACTTGGCGCGCTTAGGCCAGTGCATTGATTCTGGTTCCATCCCTCTCCCAAGAATCTCCTGTTCTAGCTTTTGCCACTTAGGAATAGCAGTCCTGTAGCCACCTGAACCCAAGTGATGGTGGTATTGCTTTTGTTTAGCATTTTCCTGATTCTTGACCATCCGTGCCTGACCCTCTTCTGAGTTCTTAAACTCTACGAACTCATCCCAAAAAGGCCTCAACTTGACGTAGGCCTTGTTGGTGAAATCCGGTGTCCAGCCATTTGCAACAAAAGTTTTGTATAATGTCTTCTTCCAAGCTTGAAATTGTTTGGCCATCTTCTGCATAGTCCAGATTTTAACCTTCTCCTTCAAAGCTTCATCTTGTGTATCGAGTGTGAAATGTTGAAGGATATCTAGCCAAATCAATTCCTTGTCACGATCTAAGACAAAACTAATATTAGGGTTATCTTTCCGTTGCCTCCATTCACGAGCACTGACAAATGTTGAAGGATATCGAGCCTGTCCCTTACAAGGTACCCACAGCCTGTCCCTTACAAGGTACCCACAGTGCGCAACAAATTTTTTAGAATTGGCCCCAAGCACTTATCCTGTACCCTCATCGAATTCCGACAAAATATACCGACCCTCCAATGGCTTCTTCGGGCCGCGCACTTTTCTACTCTTCTCAAAAGTTGTCGCCGATTTAGAGGGCTACACAAACAAGTATAAATATATTAGTATAAATGTCATTTATTTTAATTTCATATATATACATATATACTAGATTATAGATAGACCTCATCAGGATTGTCTCCCACAACTTCTTCATAATCAGCAAAGTAGTGACTCCCATCATCTTCGCCTTGGAGATCTGGATTGGCGCCTTGGCGCCGGTGTTGATTAGATCTATCATTGCATCATCCATGTTGTCATTCGGATTGGCCATTTCTGGAATAAGGGCTAACATAAACAAATTACAACTAAGGGCTAACATAAACTAATTACAACTAAGGGCTAACATAAACTAAGGGCTAACATAATACAAAAGATAAATTATAAAATAGAAATTATACATCTCATCTCAATATCTATCCCTACTAACTAATTACAACATATGATAAATTATATCATATAAATTATATAATACTAAAAATAAATTATAAAATAGAAATTATACATCTCATCTCAATATCTATCCCAACTAACTAATTACAACACAGGATAAATTATATCATATAAATTATATAATACAAAAGATAAATTATAAAATAGAAATTATACATCTCATCACAATAAATTAAAGTAATGGAATAAATTCCAATTTTTATTTAAATTAAAGTAACTTGTGCTATCTATATTCAAGTTCAACTATACACAACAAGGTTTGCAACGGAATAAATTCGAATTTTTATAGAGTCATAGTGGAGTGGATTCTCTCAAAGGGGAAAAGGTTTTATTATTTTTGGCAAAAGACTTTATGTATATCAATTTTGGGGATATATTATAAATATATAATATAATATACTCTCTTCGTCCATAAAAGAATGCAATTATGTGATTTGTGTCGATGAAACTAATTAAAATTTAGCCAAGTTATTAGTACTTATTTCTCAAGCAAATATGTGATTTGTGCCTTTATCATAACAATTTGTAACTTCGCTTAACAATATTTATCAAACTAACGAATGTGCGACGATTGTGCCTTTAAATTGGGACTAAGGCCTTGTTTACTTCCCCAAATATTTTGGAAAATATTTCAAATTCCCTATCACATGGAATCTTGTGGCACATGCATAAAGTATTAAACATAGATAAAAAATAACTAATTACACAGTTTGTATATATGTAATTCGCGAGACCAAAAAATAAACATGCCACACTGTTCACATTTTGTATATAGAAAAAACAAACAATTTGTATATAGGTAAAAAAACTAATCACACTTTTCACATTTGAT
>NC_012877.2:50096894-50103106 GCF_000003195.3 Sorghum bicolor
ATTTTTGCATTAACAAAATACTAATTATTTTCCATATTTAAGTTTACTAATATAAGTGATGAAAAGATTTTATGTTTCCAAATGTATTATGTAAGCAATTAGACAAAAAGAAATGGAACTATTATTTTTTAACAAATTAATACCTATTATTCTATTTACTATGCAATTAACAACATTAATCTAATTATTGTAAGCTTAAATAAATATGAAACAGCAAAAATTCATTTAGTCCCGGTTCCTGGCTAGAACCCGGACTAAAGGTTGTCTTTAGTCCCGGTTCTAGCCACGCACCGGGACTAAAGGTCCACCTTTTAGTCCCGGTTCGTGGCTAGAACCGGGACTAAAGACAACCTTTAGTCCGGGTTCTAGCCAGGAACCGGGACTAAATGTATTTTTGCTGTTTCATATTTATTTAAGCTTACAATAATTAGATTAATGTTGTTAATTGCATAGTAAATAGAATAATAGGTATTAATTTGTTAAAAAATAATAGTTCCATTTCTTTTTGTCTAATTGCTTACATAATAAATTTGGAAACATAAAATCTTTTCATCACTTATATTAGTAAACTTAAATATGGAAAATAATTAGTATTTTGTTAATGCAAAAATGTATTATTTAAATTTAATATCTTAAAGTAGGTGTTTTTGATAGAAAATTTGTTTGTGCATTATTTAAACGTAAATTTTGTTTATTTATCATCATTTATCTCTAAAATCATGATATACGTGATATTCACCATTACATCGGATTATTTTTTAAAGATTTTTTTTTATTTTTTATTTAATTATGCTTACAACAATATTCACCATTACATCGGATTATCTCTACCAACTTTGTATTCAATTTTTTTTATTTTAAGTCATCAAATGGGTTATTTGACCAAGTTTGACCAAAGTCAAAGCATTGCTTTTTAGAAACACACACTTTGACCGAACCCTATATGGTCCCAAATGGAAAAGTAATGAATACATAGTTTGTTGCACTCATCAAGTTCTACATTTGGTCTAATGGTCAACTTTTCTTTTGGAAAAGTTTGAACCACTCAAGTTTGAATTTTGAAAGAATTCATAGTCACGCATCGATTTTCGGAACCCTAGATGTTCTCGAATGGAAAAGTCATGAATACCAATATTGTTCCACTCATCAAAATCTACATTAGACCAAAATGATTTTTTCATTTTAAGTAATTTAGTTTGTCATTTGACCAAGTTTGACCAAAACCCGTCTTGGATTTTGAACAAATGTGCTTAGGATTGGCTCAAATTTATCCAAATGGAAAAATGGACAATATATCAAATGTAGATCTTGATTGCCTTCTGAGAAATTGCATTGAGGAATGCACATAGCTTTACAGTGGCCAGACGTACATGTGGAGGTAGAATTCCTCTTAATGCAACTGGAAGCAATTGCGTCATAAGCACATGGCAGTCATGCGACTTTAAGTTTAGAAATTTCTTCTCAGACACATTAATTATACCTTTTATATTAGGGGAGAATCCAGATGGGACCTTGATGCTGCTTAAGCATTCAAACATGATTTCTTTCTCTTCATTGCTAAGAGTGTAGCTAGCAGGTCTTAAATATTGGTGTCCATCATCTGTCTTCTTTGGATGCAGGTTGTCTCGTTCTTCCATGAGTTGCAAGTCTTGTCGTGCTTCAAGTGAATCCTTAGGCTTACCATATACACCCATGAATCCTAGAAGGTTCACACAAAGATTCTTTGTTAGGTGCATGACGTCGATCGCATTCCGGACCTCTAGGACATGCCAATAGGGTAGCTCCCAAAATATTGACTTCTTCTTTCACATGGGTGCATGACCTGCTGCATCTTTTGGAACTGGTTGGCTGCCTTGTCCCTTACCAAAAACTACTTTCACATCCTTAACCATCTCAAATACATCTTCTCTGGTTCTGTTGCGAGGCTTGCATCGGTGGTCTGCCTTACCTTTAAAATGCTTTTCTTTCTTTCTAACTAGGTGATTCATAGAAAGAAATCGACGATACCCAAGGTACACGACCTTTCTGCATTTTTTCAAATATATACTATCAAGGTCATCAAAACAGTGTGTGCATGCATTATATCTCTTGTTTGTCTGCCCTGAAAGATTACTTAGATCAGGCCAATCATTGATTGTCACAACACTAGTACAGACGCATACTGTACAGGCGGCTGGAAACCCATTTCTACTGGTGTTTTTCAGCACCGCCGGCGCTGGAGGCCAGTAGAAATGGGACATTTCTACATGCGGTAACTAAGAACCGCCTGTAAAAATGAATTTCTACAGGCGGTTTAGTTATGTGAACCACCTGTAGAAATGTTTTTACAGAAAATACAAAATTGACTTTTAAAAATAGAAAAAAAAATTAATTATAGGGGAAGGTCCATCGGCTATATCCATTTCAAAAGAAGACATTTGTTCATATTCTTGTGTTAGTGAAACCTAAACCAACCTCTTGTTTTCATCATGTGATACTTATTCTTGTTGACAAGGCCAAGCAAAAAGAAGTTGGATATTGTTGTCTCCATTTTGTGCTGTACTTCTTTCAAATGAAACATCATATCCCCATGACATAATCCAGAACTACAAATGTAGTTAAACCACCATATGACAGTAAAAACTTTGCTATGTATGCAAAATAGCTGTACACCATCAGCAATAGAAATCAATAGATAGGCTCTATTTTTTCGAGTTAGCTGGATCACCATGTGAAATCTGGAGGAAAAATATTTGTGGTTGATTGACTGCTCCAATCATTCTTTATATATTTGGCTAGGTTAAGCTAATGTAAGTTACTGTAGATAATATAGCAATGCAAGATATAAACAAATTTTTTCCTTAATTTAACTATGATAAAAATACTCTGTTGAGTCCTTTAACATTAGTGAATATACTGTAAAATGATTAAATATTAAGTACTTGAGTTTTTTTCTTAATCTAACAGACATCACTGATCGAGCAAGTGTTTATTACCCAGGTTCTTGGAACATCAGTTTATCTTTCCCATCCCACCTGAATTTTAAATTTGCTTTACAACATATGTAAACAAAGGATCAGAAAAAAAGGATCTTGCCTAGCCTAAACTCAAACAAAGTTTTGAACAAAAGCAGAGACAATAACTGAACAATGCTCCAATATTTGTCAAGCACTCATGCTATCCCATTTGATAATTCTTTTTATTTTTAAAAATTGATTAGATAAATGTATTCGTGTAATGTTCAACTCCTATGACAGCTTCTCAGTTTCAGAAAAAACAAATCATGGCCCATTATTAGGAATTAGATGGCCTTATGTACTCCAACTGCATACAGTACTAACCAAACATTTTCTGCATCCTGCTTGAAACATAAAAAAAGCAAAGCCAGGTAATAAAAGCAAAGCATTTTGCTAGCCTGTTAAAGAGTACATATAACCAAGCTATAATATCTTGCAAGTTCAATTAAATCACATAAGGAACAAGTCAACATTTGAAACACAGATATAACTGAGAAAAAGAGCACAAACCTGCTCTTTATCTCCTGCACACATTCATCTAGTATCGAATACAGGAAGGGGTAGTTCTTCAAGTCAAAGCCTTTATGTATACTGCATATAGAAGGATGATCCATTCTGCGCTTAATATGTGAGTACTTTTCCATTCACAACATCAAACACCACAAATCCGGGGCACTCCAGAGACCCTAATTAAAAGATGGGAAACCCAGCATCTAACTGATTATTTCTTCTAATATACCTGCAAGAACATTTAAATTTAAAATTATATATTATTTGATGCCAAGAATTTTAGTAATCTACATCATTAAAAAGAGTAATTACACTAAAAGGATACTCACACATGAAAAACCACATCAGAGAGAAATATAAGAGAAATTTCTGGAGCATGCTTTCTTACTCAATTGGGGTTGTTCTGCACTTCAAGATGCTGAAACTATCAGACACATAAACTGAAACAGTAATATGGGAATCAATTGTATTGAACTCCTGTGATACCTAGTCCTAGTTTCCTAGATTAGTTCATTCCTCATCGCCAATATCAAATTGTGGTACCTCACTTTCTGCAATTTCCTGTGTGGCCTCAAAACATTATGCTTAATGACTTCTTAAGAGGAAAAGGAGCTTTTCGGAACTACCAATGAACACAGAAAGGGGAGAACGAGTTTGGTTTATCTGAACATGATATGGTCCATTTAAAATTTTGTAATGAATGGATACTTATTCATGAATGCATCAGAAATTTTGAGTCCTTGTACATGTTCTCTCATGAAAGCTTGTTTTAAATTTTGTGGTTCCGGATACACATTCCTACGCATCTTTCCCAACAAAAGTAGGATGTTTTAGTCTTCACTCCCTACCAAGGTCAGTCTGGAGTCCTTGTAATACCAGAAGGTGTCGCCGACAACGTCGCTGACCACCGTGGTCTTTATCCTGACCTTCTATCATCATTGATCTTGTCCATGCCGATCTCGGACCCTAACAAGATCACCCTGGTAAGTGTGTCCTCGTCTGTTCCAAATTCTAAGATGGAGTTTCTACTAGCCAGACGAATAAAGTGCATATATATATGTATGATCCAGTACAGGTTGTATACTGGCATTTCGAAACCTATCAGCAGGATTGATAATCTTGTTAAGAAAAACAATTTAAAGCAGCTTATCTGGCCCGGCTTTGATCCACAAATAAAAGCACACAAACAAAGTGAACAAATCCCGTAATGGATTCTATTGTAAGTGCAACCAAATCCAGTCTCTCGTTTGGGATAATCAAGAACTTCCGATTTCATCATGTGATACTTATGCTAGTTGACAATGCCAGATCTTTGTTGTCTCAATTTTCTGATGTACTTCTTTCAAATGAAACATCATATCCGCATGACATAAGTTGGGATTTAGCTAAGACATGATTTAGTTAAAAATCATATTGCCACCATTTGACAGTAAGCAACTTTGCTATATATGCAAAAAATCTGCTGAGCTCACATCTTCTATCTGGCTTTATTCCCTGATATTTCAGTGGAAAAGTCCCTTGATTATAGTTAAACAGGTCTGCTACACATTGTTTTGTTCTTCAATAGTCATTTCTAGAACAAAAACTTCACTTTTTTCTGATAATTTATCTTCAGTCCTGACATGGCCTCAAAACAGAACAACAATAATTTTGTCGTACTTGAGCCATCCTAATCCTTCAGGAAAATGATTGTATCAAATAACCCATAGGATCACATTCCATTCTTGTAAATAAATTCTGTCATGAACATTCTATTGAAGGAAAGCATTCATATGATATTGGTGTACCAGATTAGATTTCATAGCTACACCAAACATAGAATATTCTTCAATTACAAAATCATAATTCAAGCAAAGTGTCTTACATTTAACAGTCCAACAATTCGTAATCATAGGAAATGACAACAACACAGTAAAATCGATTACATTCAGGAAAACCTAGAAGTCTCAGATTAGGTTCCCACATAGTAACCTTTGCATGTAGTCCTTGGAGCACACTCCATTTTGAACGATAGAAGGAAAAGTAGAACTACGCAGTGTGATAGAAGGTAACATAACAGTCATGTCACTAAGTGCTCTTATCCTAACAAGCCTTCTATTTTGCAAGTCAACATCCCACGTATAACAGGTCTGTTGGATGCTGTCTTCTTCCGCAATAGGAGCATCCCATCTTTTCTATCATCACCAAGTCGAGACGAGGTACGAGGTCTCGCTGAGACCACTGCAAACTGAACTGCCGGTTTGCCTCGCCACGAATGTCAGGTCTGGCTAAGGCTTGATTGTGGGCAGCTTTCCCTCCAGTTCATCAGTGCAGCTGGTGTCAACCACGCGCCAGACAACATCCCTAGGTCTTGCATACACAAGGAAGGTGTGTGTCTGTGAGCTCAGGCTCAGAACCACGTTGGAGGCTCTGATGACCGTGCCTGACCTTGCTCGTGGACTTCAATGAGGACACCAGCTGCCTTGATTGTTGGGGCCGAGCTCCGGCGAGCTGCCCTGGCGACGATGCAGTCATGGCTCAGATGAGCACGGTGACCGCGTCGATTTAAACCTCCGTGAACGCACGCGAGAAATTGGACACAGAAAACACACGAATGGCGCTGCTAACTGTTGCAGCTTTTCTCGGACTTTTTCATTGCATTACATAGGCTTGAAGCCTGGCCACCCCGCCACACGACCCGCTCCATGATCCACCATTTTGGATCAG
>NC_012877.2:50103604-50112377 GCF_000003195.3 Sorghum bicolor
GACACATATACACATATATATATATATATATATATATATATATATATATATATATATATATATATATATATATATATATATATATATATATATATATATATATATGTGTGTGTGTGTGTGTGTGTTGTGAGTTTGCTTTTGGAGCTGTTGCAGCAGCAACTTTTAACAGTGTTATTTTTGGGTGTGTGGTTGTTTGTGTCTTACCACTCTTCCACAAGGTCTTCAACTGAAATATCTCATTTATTCATTTTGCTATTGCCATAAAATTGCAAATGTTGTCTCATTCTCATATAATTCTTACCACAGGCACTTAAAGAAGCCTAGACTATACAGTTTCATTAAATATGTACAGTTTCTATCACTATGTAAAAACAAACAAATACCAGACAGCACCACCTAGCAACGTAGTATGTCTGAGGCATTCTCTCCCTAGGCTTGGCACAGGTGATGTCTCTAAGTATGGCTGAGGCATTAGTGGCAGCATTGTGATCATGTCACCGCTGCACCTATGGATCCAAAAGCTGCCCAGCAGAGAGGCCACCCCTGAACATGGACAACTTTCCCCTAAGCTTGTCGTCGGAGCAGCTGATCTCAGTGACACACTAAACATTCTCCCTAGGCTTGGCACATACAAGGATGGTATGAAACATCAGTATAAGCACCATGGGTTATGACACTATGTTCTCATAGGGGATACACATTCACTGAGCCCTATCTAGAAGCATCTCAAAAATTGAAGTTTACGCCACACAACCTGCGTTACAATGTGGATCTGACACTTGGACAATGGTTGCTAAATGAACCTTTAAATAATAATCGCTTGGCTCTTATGGTTCCAAGCAATGAGAAATATACAACTAGAATTGTTTTACACTATGATATGCTCGCTGCAGATGCGGAGCCCCTGACATGACCTCCTGCCTAGTGCCATCTCTGGGTGATGCAAATGGAACAGGTGAGAACGATGGCATGCTGCTGGTGTGTGTCTTTGCCTATGACCAAATTGATGTCTTGAGGGTGCATCTAGTTTGGCAATGGCACCCAATTACCTCAACAAAGCAACAGCACCATCTTTCTGCCTGGGCTGACACTCCTAACGGACAGGATTCCTTTCCTGTTTGAGCTTGGAGAAGAAGGATATGTGCACATGAATGAGCCCATTGAGGATTACATCGGCAATACCATTTAATTAGTTTCTTCTGTAATTCGTAGATTAGTTTTCTAAGCGAACCAACACCCTTGTGATCATTGAAGATCGATCACCTCCCACTCATCATTTGACTTGTGCTTCATCCAAGTTGAGATTGGATGGATCTAGTGCATTTGCTTTGGAGTTTTTGCATCAAGTACCACTAGTTTATCGAATGCGCCGTAGATTTCTTGTTGCTCTTGGTGGTTGCTGCAATTTAGATGGGTTGCTTCGACCAGCTGAGGTTGTTGAGGAAGAGTTGGTAATTGTTCTTCACCTCTGACCTATCATCTTGTAAGAGGTTTTGATCCCACCACATGTAGTGTAATGGGATACTCTAGTGAAATGCTCATGGCTAGTAGGAGTGTACAATTAGATTGATTCTTGGAGCACCCAACAAGTCGTGGGTCAACCTTATCATGGTAGTTAGCACGTGAGTCATCACTTGATGGTTCGTCACAAGGAGGTCATAGGTTGCCATCAAGCAATCGAATCTCTGAGATAAATTATTGTGTTTAATCACTTGTTGTTAGAGTATGTAAGGGAGCTATTGGGCCTGGGCTGGTGCCATAGCCCATTAGCGTTAGGGTTAATTAGGGCTAAGGGTCACTTGCTTAGGGGTCAAGTAAGCCTTGCTTCTAAGTCAAGTAAACCTCTCTATATAAGGAGAGGAGATGTATCAATCTAATCAAGCAAGAGTTAACAAAGAAAAACCTTCCCTCTTGCTCGGTAATGGGCAAAGGCCCCCAGCCAGCCTCCTCTCGCCACTACAAAAATCCTGTTAATCCATGACAAAATAATTCCGTCACGGATCACCAAAAAACCGTCACAATACAATATCTGTGATGGTTTCAAATATCGTCACGGATTGAGCGTCATGGATTAACCTCTATGACGATTTTGACCAAACCGTCACAAATTGACAAAATCCGTGACGATCTCAAACCGTCACAGTTGAGCAGTTGAGCCCAAAGCCTAGTTAGCCCAGCCCAAGCCCAATACCTATGACGTTTCTAAACCGTCACAAATAAATTGTCACATCATCATCAGACTGCTTACGTGGATGATAACATGGATGCTTACATCACCAACTGGCCCATCTATTTTTATTTTAAGAAGAAATCCCAACATTCATTGAATGACAAATATGGTGAAATTTCATTATAGCATTCTGAATTATAGATTTACAACCATTTGGTCAAATATGTTTATATAAAAAAATTTACAAATTGACGATGAATCAATTTAAAAACTACACTAATTCAAACAGCTAACATTGTCTATCCACCATGCCGCGATCAGCAAATAAGCAATGCAACCGCCTTGGTGAAATGATGTTCCTTGGTCAAGCACTTCTCCAATATTGTTTTATCCACCAATTCTCTTCCTAAAAACCAGAAAAAGAAACGTTCAATCAAATGGTGATTCAAAGAACTTAATAGATAGCACTGCAACGACAAGATAATGTAACACTACTAATTGTTGAATTATAGATTAGAACACAAAAACTATTAATTCCTGTAAGAAAAACTTATGCATCTACTCAATAGTCTGGCTGCTATTTCATCAAAACAGGAATAAATGCAAGTAACACATACACGGAAGATATATTGCCATAGTCAGTGCAGCTAGAGAAATACATGATTTTCCAAGGGAGCATAGCTTTGAATTACGGTGGCAAAAAGAGAAATAACAGGTCAACCAGCAAACTTAGAGTTTTTTGAAATCTCAATTTCCACACTTATTTTTTGTGTGCCTGCTGAAAAATAAATGCTACTGTTACTACATACTATACTATCGAAAATGTCCAGCATGCTTTAAAATTATTAAACTTCTTGTTTAGCAAACAGGAGGTTAGAACCTATAATACTCACTCAAAATTCACTAGTTAGATAGAACAGTGACAGGAGCAAACTAGGATGTATCAATCCAATCTAGGAACTCCTGCTACCAGCAAAGTAATAGATGGGCTTTTGGTTTCAGTTTAGAAAATTCCAGAAGAGCTTAAAGCAAAGAAAAAATTGTCCTTTCTTCTAGCATAAACCATCAAAGAAATTACAGTAAATATACTCATAAATAAATGGCAGCCTCTGAAATATTTAGTGAGCAAGAATGTACTGTACTAACAAAGGGAAAACACAATACACAAGGCAGAAACAAAGGATTTATGACAGCAGGAACATATAACAGCAGTAACAGTAATACTAGAAATAAACTAAAAATAAGTTCTAGAGAAGTACGGAGTTGCACATACAATTTACTATCAAGAAAAAATCAGATCTGCACATCCAACAGTGATAATTAATCCAAAAGAAACATAAATTGATAAGTTAAGCTTAATTAATCTGAATGTTTTCTATATAGGAAGCACGGAGGAGGAAGGTCCGCCGGCCAACTACCATGTGGATATGAAGGAGAGGAGCAGCATGCACGGCGCGTCCCAGCCTGCAGGCTGCTGCACAAAGCCTGGCCAGGAAGCGTGTAGAGACATCAGAACTGACATGAACGAAAAAGCAAACTTCACATTAGCACAGCCATGTAAATAGATCTCCTATCTCAACACTAGATCTTCCAACTCAACTTCCCCAGGACTAGATAAATATCGAAGGCAACAGATTCAACGAAACAGCCTGGACGCTGGAGCAAGCAACTGCGCAGAAAGATAGAAAAGGAGAGATGGCGGTGGCTACTCACAGAGATATCGTCACCAATGCCAGAGAGGTCCTGGCTTTGCGAGAGATGGTGAAGCTGCCGAGCTTGGTGTGAACCTTCCCCGTCCTCCCGCTTCTTGTGAGGTTACTCGAGTGTGTGCCGCCGTGATGCCGGCTTGCCAAAGGGGATCTCAGCGCTGTGGAAGATGCCGCCGCCGTCGTTGCGTGCGAAGAGGATGGGAGGAGAAAATAGATAGGGTTTGAAGGAGTGTGGCTGTCACCGGATTTAATTGGTTGAGAGTGTGGTATGGAACGTCCGATCTGATCGGATGGCTGACGAACATCTGGCAATATAAGCATGGGACGTTGGAGAGTTAGCAGGCTTGACCAAATGTGGCCCTGAGTGGATGATGGGCCAACGTGGATCAGCAGTACCTAGGCCTTGTTTAGTTTCCAAAAAATTTTGTAGTTAACAACTTTTTCATTTGAGTTCATCTTGTCATGCAAAACTACGTCTTTATTTGAAAATTTGAATTTTACAAATGAAGTCGGATGAAAAACTCCCTAAATAAACTTTGTATATCTCAAAAAGTGAGAAAACTTTGTAGTTGACAACTTTTTGATTTGAAATCATCTTGTCATGCAAAAACTACGTTTCAATTTCTTAAATTTGAAATTTAAATTTTGTAGATAACCTCAGATGGAGAAACTCTCTATATGGAAATTGTAGATCTCGAAAAGTGTGGTGCAACTGATAGTGTGGTGCTGTGGTGAGGGAAGGAGACGCGCGCGATGGAGGCCACGGGTTGGAACCCCACCACCGCATAGCCGAGAATTTTGCATGAAAAATGCTGCTCACCGGTGCCCCCCCCCCACAAAAAAAAATCCTATTTTTGTTCGGGGTTTTTTGTTTCAATCTTTACCGAGTGCCGAGTCCTTGGAAAATAGCACTCGGCAAAGACAGCTTTGCCAAAGAAAGATTTGTCTTGTCGTCTTTGCCGAGTGTGGCACTCGCCAAAAGCTTTATCTAGGCCGAGTGCCAGAGTCACTCGGCAAAGCACCAGAGTCCGGTAGTGCACAAAGGACTAATAAATTAGTCATTCAGAGATTCCCCGTGTATTTTTCATGTACACCCAGCGCTTTCGTTATGGAATTTCTAAATTATAGTAGCTATACAAAGTCCCTGGTTTTCTTTTCTCAAAGCCACAAGTACGTCGTCATGGTGGAAGAACTAGTATTAATTAATTTGCAACCACACTACTACAACATTAGTTGCTATCTAAACTGTTGTTCTAGACTATACTACCTTATTATGCTCATAAAAAATCAAATGCAAGGAAAACTACATATATGATTTTTCTACCCCAATTTTTCTTCTTAATATATTGATCCACAACTCTCCAAGGTGTTTGAAAAATAAATATACAACTTGCTCACTAAACTCACATTCGGATCATCCCCAAATCCTTATGTTGTGCACTACAACAATGACTACAAAAAAATTGATCGCAAAATGTTAGGATATCCTACCACTTAATTGAATGCTCAAATAAAATAACAAAAGCTTAAATCAACCAATAGGGGATAGGAGATTAAGCATCACGTACTATCTTTCTAGAAGTCCTGGTATTTTGTGCTTGATGGTGTATAGAGAATGGCAGGTCGACATTGTGGCCTACAATGATTTACACTTGGATATCAAGATAGATGTCACGAGTTTGCAAACCTGTGATGTGGAGGTGAGTAGAGATCATCCTCCGAGGCAAGCATTCACTACTACACAATGAGGCATTGGTCGATGCTCAAAATGGCCAAAAACCTCGGCCTTTTTGCGGCCCGAGGTTAAAGACCCCTTTAGCACCGGTTTGTAACACGAACTGGTGTTAAAGGGTCCTGCCCAATGGCTGACAGGTGCTGTCGGGGCAGGGACCCTTTAGCACCGGTTCGTGTTACAGACCGGTGCTAAAGGGTCCCCTTTAGCACCGGCCAGCGCCACGGGCCGAGGCAAATCCTTTAGCACCGGTTTTTGCCCTGAACCGGTGCTAATGGTTCGGTTTATAGGCCGGATCCTCTTTGCCTATCTGAAACCGAGAGCACCATTCACCATTGTTGTTCTTGGAGCTTCTTCTTCCTTGTTCTTCATCTCCGACGCCCATCGTTGATCTTCTTCGACTCCGTCATCGTTTCTTCGTGTTTGGAGGTGACTAACAAAATTTCTTGTCTTTTTCATGTTTTTTTTTATTATGATGTTCCCATTATTTTTAGCTCAAATCCACTTTGTTATTTTGAATCATTCACGTGAATTAGTATCCATATATATATATATATATATCATGGTTGACCTAGTATTAATGTAGTTTGCAAGAATGAATTATAGTATCTTTTTATAATCTTAGAAAGTAGGATAGTTCAAATTAATTGGTTTGTTAATATCACTTGATTTATTTTTATTACTACATAATGTCCATTGTATCATACATGTTTACTAGTAAATGTGGAATTTATAATTGTTTAAAAATTGAATATGGATAGTAGATGGCAATCGTGACCGGGTCTTCGGTCTCTCAATGGGTTCAAAAGCGATACCGGCCGGAACTCCCTCTCATTACTTGTGGCAAGTGTGGGAAGAAGATTGTGATGGAGTACAAAGTGTCGAAAGAGGGAGTAAACAAGGGTCGTATATTCTACAAGTGTCCGGATCGTAATGTGAGTTATTTCCAGACATTTGCTTATATATGCGCATATTTTTTAAATGATATTAATTAAACTTTTGATTATCTCTTTTAATTTTAGTGGGACGGTACCGGCGGATGTACAAGTTGGTACTGGGAGGAAGAATGCATTGAACACATTAAGAAATCTTTTGCACAGGTGGTTGAGGCTGAAGGTGGTGAGGCAGTGAGCCGACGAAAGGAGTTCAATGATGTTGATCAAGCGAATGATCTATCTAATATAGTTGGGATCGGACGCGAACTAATTATGTTGCTTAAGTGCATTTTAGTTTTGGTTTTTTTAGTGCTAGTTGCGATTGTATTTGTTGTAGCCAAGCTTTCCTGAATTAATCAACTATGTATCTTAGGCATGTTGTGCAATAAGATGAGAAACTATATGTGTGCATGGTTTTCATAATATCCAAGACGGGTTTTGGTCAATACGAATGATCTATCTACATTTTATATATTGTCCATTTTTACATTTGGATGATTTTGAGCCAATCCTAATCATATTTCTATAAAATCCAAGACGGGTTTTGGTCAAACTTGGTCAAATGACAAACTAAATTACTTAAAATGAAAAAATTTTGAACACCAAGTTGTTAGATATCATCAAGATCTATACTTTTTATATACACAACTTTTCGATTTGAGAAAGTTTAAGTTAACAATACCCACCAATTCTTGAATCTCACAAACTATATGAAACTATATGTGTTAATTGTGGATTTTCAACTACACCTTCCCAAAAACTTTGTCAAATACAAAAATGGTCTATATATGAAATGTAGATTTTGATGAGTGGAACAATATTGGTATTCATGACTTTTCCATTCGAGACCATCTAGGGTTCCAAAACCACTGCGTGGCTATAAATTCTATAAAAATTCAAAATTCAGTGGTTCAAACTTTTCCAAATGAAAAGTTGACCATTAGACAAAATGTAGAACTTGATGAGTGTAACAAACTTTGTATTCATGACTTTTCCATTTGGGACAATCTAGAGTTAGGTCAAACGGTGTTTTTGTAAAAACCAATGTTTTGACTTTGGTCAAACTTGATCAAATGGCCCATTTGATGACTTCAAATGAAAAAAATTTGAATACAAAGTTGTTAGAGTTCATCTAGATCTACATTTTATATATTGTCTATTTTTACATTTGGATAATTTTGAGCCAATCCTAATCAAATTTCTATAAAATCCAAGACGGGTTTTGGTCAAACTTGGTCAAATGACAAACTAAATTACTTAAAATGAAAACATTTTGAACACCAAGTTGTTAGATATCATCAAGATCTAAACTTTTTATATACAAACTTTTCCATTTGAGAAAGTTTAAGTTAACAATACCCACCAATTCTTGAATCTCACACAAACTATATGAAACTATATGTGTTAATTGTGGATTTTCAACTACACCTTCCCAAAACTTTGTCAAATGCAAAAATGGTCTATATATGAAATGTAGATTTTGATGAGTGAAACAATATTGGTATTCTTGACTTTTCCATTCGAGACCATCTTGGGTTCCGAAACCACTGCGTGGCTATGAATTCTATGAAAATTCAAAATTCAGTGGTCCAACTTTTCCAAATGAAAAGTTGACCATTAGACAAAATGTAGAACATGATGAGTGTAACAAACTTTGTATTCATGACTTTTCTATTTGGGACAATCTAGAGTTAGGTCAAAGGGTGTTTTTGTAAAAACTAATGCTTTGACTTTGGTCAAACTTGATCAAATGGCCCATTTGATGACTTCAAATGAATAAAATTTAAATACAAAGTTGTTAGAGTTAATCTAGATCTACATTTTATATATTGTCCATTTTTACATTTGGATAATTTTGAGCCAATCCTAATCAAATTTCTATAAAATCCAAGACGGGTTTTGGTCAAACTTAGTCAAATGACAAACTAAATTACTTAAAATGAAAAAATTTTGAACAGCAAGTTGTTAGATATCATCAAGATCTAAACTTTTTATATACAAACTTTTCCATTTGAGAAAGTTTAAGTTAACAATACCCACCAATTCTTGAATCTCACACAAACTATATGAAACTATATGTGTTAATTGTGGATTTTCAACTACACCTTCCCAAAACTTTGTCAAATGCAAAAATGGTCTATATATGAAATGTAGATTTTGATGAGTGGAACAATATTGGTATTCATGACTTTTCCATTCGAGACCATCTAGGGTTCCGAAAGTGTGC
>NC_012877.2:50114299-50122251 GCF_000003195.3 Sorghum bicolor
TATATAAGTCTCTAATATATATTCTAGTAGGGGTTAGGCCACCAAATTTTATTCTAGTAGGGGTTTTGTATATGTTATGTTTTGTACTATATTATTCTAGTATTGTTTTTTATTCTAATGTATTACTTGGCTTAAAAGATTCTAGTATTATTTTTAGAGCACTCCAACACTTTCATTTGTAGTAGTACTAGTAGTAGTATATAAGTCTCTAATATATATTCTAGTAGTGTTTTGCCACCAAATTTATTCTAGTAGGGTTTTGTATATATTATTGTTTGTACTATATTATTCTAGTATTGTTTTTAGTATATTATTCTAGTGTATTACTTGGCTTAAAAGATTTTAGTATTATTTTTAGAGCACTCCAACACTTTCATTTGTAGTAGTACTAGTAGTAGTATATAAGTCTATAATATATAGGCCTTGTTTAGTTCCCAAAAAATTTTGCAAAATTTTTCAGATTCTCCGTCACATCAAATCTTTAGACGTATGCATGGAGTATTAAATATAGACGAAAATAAAAACTAATTGTACAGTTTGGTCGGAATTGACGAGACGAATCTTTTGAGCCTAGTTTATGACTGGACAATATTTGTCAAATACAAACAAAAGTGCTACTATTCCTATTTTGCAAAAAAAAATTGGAACTAAACAAGGCCACTAGTAGTGTTTTGTATATGTTATTGTTTGTACTATTATTCTAATATTATTTGTTTAGTATATTATTCTAGTATATTATGAATTCTAGTGTTTTAGTATATTATGAATTCTAGTGTTATTGTTAGTATTATTTTTTAGTATATTATTCTAGTGTATTTCTTATCTTATATAGAATATATATATATGTATGTTTGCAGACATAGAAATGGCTGACCGTGCTCATGATGATCCTGATTATATGGAAGATGCCATTAAAATTTATTGATTACCACGAGATCATGCAAGGCAATCCGACTGAGCAACAAGAGGGCAATGCCCCTGAGCAACAAGAGGGCAATGCCCCAGAGCAACAAGAGGGCAATGCGCCTGAGCAACAACTTGTCGTGCAACAAGAACAAAAATACTGGCGAGGTATGTAAATGTAAACATATATAATTAATGCATCTCTTACATTAGGTTTTAGACTTAATTGTTTATTAATTTAGTATTTTTGTTTCTATATCTACGTATAGCCTTCTGGATCGACCTCTATGGGGAGAAGCGTACCTCCATGAGGGCCAAAGAAGCCGTTGGAGGGCCGCTATGTAATCTCTGAGTTTGAGATAGCTACAGGCAGACCACTTGGTGAACATGCAAATAAATATGTTAGTCACTGTGGATATCTTGTGAGAGATCAAATACCGATCAGTGCTCGTGAATGGAGAGAGAAGTGAAGTGCTCCTGAGATCAGTTTTGTCTCTGATCGTGACAAGGAGTTAGTTTGGAAAGCCGTGACAGACGTTTTCACCTTCGACACCAACGATGAAGAGTTGAAGGTGCGAATTTATGACTGGACTATAAAGAAGATGGCAGTACTCTTACAGAATTGGAAGAAGACTTTGTACAATAAATATGTCAAGAAAAATGAGACTCTAAATTTCAACCTCAAGCAATATGTAAAGCTGAGGGCCTTCTGGGATGACTTTGTGTAGTACAAAACATCAGAAGAGGGCGAGGAACGAGCCATTAGAAACAAAGAGAATGCAAGTAAAAAGACATACCACCATCATATGGGATCAGGTGGTTATAAGAGTGCTGTTCCCAAGTGGGACCGAATGGAACAGGAGATGCTTGCTAGGGGGGTCACACTCGAGACAATAGTAAAGAATTGGAGCGAGCGCTCCAAGCATTGGTTCTACGGTCATGGGGGAAGCGTGGACCTAGACACCGGGGCGCTAGTTTGGGGCCAAGAAATATTTAGAGCAGCAGAGAGACTAGTCCGTGCACGAGAGGCGGTTCAGTCTGGTGAGTTCAGGCCTAACAGGGAGAAGGATAAACTCACCTATGCACTTGAAAATCCTGAGCACGGTGGGCGTACGAGAGGCTATGGGGCAGTTCCATGGCTGCAATCATTCCAAGCCGATCAAGATACCTACAGAAGCCGCCAGAGAAAGAAGGATGAAGAGGCAGAGCGGATCCGCCGCCTGGAAGCTTTTGTTCTGCAGTCAGAAGAGCGCGAGAAAGCTCGTGAAGAATGGACGCAGGCGGAGATTCAAAGGTAAGTGCAAGCAGCACTTAGTCAAATGACGAAAGGGCAAGGTACATCACAGCCTGAGGTCAACGTTAGCCTCCCAGGCCAGGTGAAAAGCAGCTGCGCATCCACGGAAGTACCAACCATTCAGGATGACACGAAGCTACACTTCCCCGTGGATGATGTCACAGAGGCTTTTACTACTTGTGAGCTGCATGTACCAGATGGGAATGCAACAAAAAAGGTGGCTATCGCTGTTGTCAACCCTATCGACCGAACGAGAACTCCAAGAATCCATAATCGACCAGTACCTGGTGGATATGCTAGCGTCTCGGTTGATAGGGTTGAGAAAGGTTGTGGCAATGTGCCTCTAGACATAGAAGGAGGAGACGGAGAGAAGACCTTAGGTGAAGCTGAGAAGACATTTATTTGTTGGCGCAAGCGTTTCATAATTATTCCTCAACATAGGTTTGTGTGTGATTTTACTTCTTATATTATTTATTATGTATTGAAATTAAAAAAAAGTTTGCTCACAAAACATATAATTGTTTTCTTTGTAGGGACTCCTCCAACCTAAGTCTAGTTCTCTCCCCAGCGCATCATAGTGCTGCGGGCGGTGACAATGCTGGATCTCCTCCAACACCTGCGGCGGCCACACCGACCCCGCCACTGCCTCCACCACGGTCTCCACCTCCTCCACCGAGGTCTCCAACTCCTCCACCACGTTCTCCAACCCCAAAAAGATCGGCCCCACCACCTCCACCGCCTACACCGCCCTCTCCAAAGAGTGCACGGTCGGTCCTCTCGCCTCCAAAGCGAGGTAGTCAGAAGCGGTCCGCCGAAGAATGACCGAAGTCATCGGTCCCACCTACAAAGAAGGCTGCCTCAGCAAAGGGAG
This sequence comes from Sorghum bicolor, assembly GCF_000003195.3. Classification (NCBI taxonomy): domain Eukaryota; kingdom Viridiplantae; phylum Streptophyta; class Magnoliopsida; order Poales; family Poaceae; genus Sorghum; species Sorghum bicolor. The sequence continues at coordinate 50,117,368 of NC_012877.2, forward strand.
CTAAGACACTAGAAAAATTACCTTACGAAAAGAGTGAAGAGGAGGTAATTGCTGCATCCAAAGCTGAGGTGAAACAATTTTTTGATAAATTGAAGGAGGATAGAAAAAAACGGCTTAACCTAGAAAAGCCGTACTTTTATGTAAAGCCATCGGAACTGAGGCAGAAGGTGGCGGACCAGCAAAAGAAGCAACGCGAAGCTTAGAAAAAGCCAGCACTTTTGGACTATGAGCGGTCTATGGTCAAGTCTTCACAGCCTAAGAAGAGAGTAGGAAAGGGGGTCCCACAGCTCGGGGAAGTATCAAAACCGGTGCCCCCTTTGATTGTGCCAAATCAATACGGCTCAAATGAAGACTTGATGCCAAAGAAATCCTTAGCGTTGTCTGAGCTAGACTCGCTTGAGCGTTACTTTGGACAGAGCGGTTTAAATATGGAAGAAATTACTGTCATTCTTGGATGTCTATTCGACCCTCAGCGTTTACACGAGCTCGGCACACAAATATTTGCAATAAACAAATAGTGCATTGAGGCGTCTAAAAGGGGAGAGAATTGGATTTCTGTTCGTATTAGACAACATCACTACTTCCGTGGAGATGACCTCATATACGTGCAGTTCGAAGAATTGCACCAATTATGTCACCTCGACGCTCGCGACAAATCTCTTGTCAGCTGCTTTTGTCTGTAAGTATTTTTTTCTTTTTATTATACTTCTAACTTCTTTAATTACATGTATATAATCCTTACACACTTAGGATTTGTATGTATATATGCAGGCACCAAATGAGAGAGCTCAGAATCAGAAATGACAATAATATTGGGTTCGTTGACCCTTATATTGTTTTTAAAGCTCCGCAGGCAGTGTGGACAGCAGCTTATGAGACACAAGTCTGCACCAATCTTATGAGGTTCTTTGTGAACCAAAAAGAAAAACAAAAAATACTCTTCCCCTTCAACTTCGAGTGAGTTATATAGTTATTAAGTGCATGCATATTTTATTTTAATAATTATTACTCGAGACAAGTTTTATATAGTTATATATAGGCCTGACTATATATATGTGTAAACAGCTTTCACTGGATACTCATGGTCATTGAAATTTCCAAGAACCGGTTGATAATCTTTGACTCAATGAGAAAACCACAAGAAAATTATCAACAAATGGTAAACATTATTCAAAGGTACGTAATGTCGATCTTGTAACACCCAAAAAAATTTGTTTTGAAATAATAGTAATTAATTTGATTTAATTAAGTATTTTTGTGAGCATATCAATCTAGCAAATAAATAATTTTTGTGGGAATTAAAAGTCATCATAGGTTTAGCAACCTTGGTTGTGCATTCATGCTGGAGCATCCTTATTTTTGTGCTGCTGATATTTGTTGGAACTTAATTGCTCTCAAAATTCTATTTAAAAAGGCTTTGGAAAAGGCTTTAGGAAATAGAAAAGAAAATAAAAAAAGGAAGTCACTCCCTGGAAAACCAGGCCGCAGCCCAGCCCAAAACTCCCCCGGCGCCTCCTCCTCCCCTGGCCCGCTAGCGCTGCCCACCAGGCGGCCAGGCCGGCCCGCGCGCGCACTCCCTCCCCTCCAGCGCCCTTCTCTGGCTGTCACGCGGGCCCCGCACGACAGCGCTTCCTCTCTCCTTCTCCCTTCCGCCGACAGCTAGGCCCCACACGTCAGCCTCCTCTCTCACCTTCCCTTCTTCCTCCTACTGTGACCGACTTGGAATCTCCCTGCACGATGGAAATCGACGCGGAGATCTCGGCTTCCGTGAGATTTGGCTGATTCCGTGTCCTATAAAGCCCCAGGAAGTTTCCCCATGTCTCTTTTCCTCACCGAGCGCTCCTTCCAAGCCCTAGCCGCTGTTAGCGTCGAGGTTAGATCTCACCGGCGTTTTTCTCCGCCACCGCGAGCGCCACGCCTCCTCTGAACACTCTCGGCCCGAGCCAAGCCCCTAGGTACGTTCGCGGTGAGCTCCTCGTCCCTCTGGTGCTTTCCTTTCGCGTTTTGGTGCACGGAACTGAGAAACCCACCGACGCCGGCGAGTTTCGCGGCGGTGGCCATGGCGCCACCGCGCCGGCGCCCACGCCCGGTCAGCCGTCCGCCACGGACGCGCCCAGCAGCCCTCCCCACCGTCCGTTTGAAGATCTGCGGCCGAGATTAGATCATACCGTTCCGTTCCAAAGTTTTGCTAAAGAGACCCTCTAGATTAGAGAAATCAACCCGCGGTCCTGGCGCCCTGGAGGAGTTTACGCTTTCCAGCGTTAAAAGCGTATGTCTGCTGGCTCAGTTCAAAGGCGCTTTCCACAAATTACAGAAATGCCACTGATTTTGTTTTGCTCATAAAATACTCATTTTAATTTCGTTTTTATCCATTCAAATTGCGTTAAGTTCGTAATTATATGCTCTATATGTTGGAAATATTAGTTTAATGTTTTGAAACTTTTTATTTCTGCAGTACTATTTAATTGATTATTTCTCTATAGGAAATCATAGAAAATTCATATCTTTCTAGTTTTAATTCCGATTTTCGTGAACTTTACGTTCGTGTGATCGTAGCGCTGCGTAGAATATTTTCATAAACTTTTATCTTTGATTTCTCACTGTTTGGTGTATTGTTCTAATTATATCTTGTTTGCTTTGTGTATGATTGTCTACATTGGATTGCGTGTTGTTGATTGATGTTTGGGAATAGACGGTGAGCCGTACGTTGGTGATCAAGACCATGCTTTTGAAGACCAGCGGGCTCAGGAGAGCTTTGAGCAAGGCAAGTATAACTTGGGATCATCCTTGTTACCTATTCACTTATAACTACATATATATCATATGCATGCTATCACCTTGTCGACCTTAGCAAAATCATAGATGATTGTTACCTGTATTCCTTGCTACCTACTTGATATGCATTTGGTGTAGATGTGCTAGTGCTTGATATAATCCATGATCTTGTAAGATGATTAATAGCTATGCAATGAACGTTAAAAGATGATAAATAACTATATGAGATCTTGTCTGTAAGTGATCACCGGGACAACAATGCAACCATGAGGGCTATAATGGCTCTGGCTTTAGCTCAGTATGAAGACCTTTTCTAGCTTGTTAGAGGTTACACGAAAGGGCGGAGGGGCTGAACCGTTTTGGGTATAGTGCGAGCCCCTGTCCTTATGTGTATAGGCTGCGCGTCATTGTGCCATTTGGAAGGGGGTATCTATATCTGCGCGCAAAGGAAACCTTGCGGCCCTAACATGTTAGACGAACTTTTGAACGACTTCATAGTGATCCCTGCCGACCTCCCTAGGAAGGGGGTTAAGAGATTAGCTACCTCGGGGGAAAGGTTAAATCATGACTTATGGGTAAAGATGTACAACCTCTGCAGAGTGTAAAACTGGTACACTAGCTGTGCTCACGGTTATGAGCGGCCTTGGAGGTTCTTGCTGCGCCGACGATGAGCTTATTAAGTTGTTATGTTCATTTGATTATCGTTTATGCTATGAATTAATTATGCTTACACTTGATCATGGGATTAATGGATTATTTATGCTACCTTGACATTTGCTATTTAATTATGAATATGCTATCCACTATTAAAAGCTAAATGTAGTCAAACCAGTGTCAGCTATTTGAGCCTCATAAATCCCTGGTTATACTTGTTGAGTACGATATGTGCTCACTCTTACAATTTCCCAATACCTCAGAATATGATAATGAAGATGACTGGAATGAGGACTACCGCTATGAGTACTAAGTTTGGAGTCAACCAGTCAACAGTGTCCCTGTGTGGAGCTTCCGTCGAGAGCGTTGTTTACTTTATGCTATCATTTTTGTATGAGACTATGTGATATATTATATTCCGCTATGTAATAAACACTGCAATGGTATATTTGAGATTTGTCTACTTATGTGTGCGACTATTCCTGAGACAAATATGAATCTTTTATGCATCCTATTTTGTTCTTAAAATATGGGTGTGACAGATCTCAGCTAGAAGAATATCATATGACTCTGTAATTATTAGTTCACGATCCACAATGGCTGTGTGTAGGGTTTGGGAAAAATTCATTGACCGTGAACATCTCAGTGGATGTAAAGCGCCGCTTAACATAATACATCCACAAGTAAGTTCTACTATCTAGCAAACTTTCACTAACTTTTAGCCTTCTTATTGTCGTGGTCGTGAATATTTTATATATATATATCGTACAGTGGTGTTTAAGACAAGAAGGGGGAAACAATCTATGTGCATATTACGTGTGCAAATTCATGATGGCACAAGTCAATCAAACACCCACAGAGACGCTCAGAGTACGTTACATGTCTCTTTTCATTATCTTCTGAATTATATTGAATAACTTAGATAACTAATACTTTTTTATTTATTTCAAATTAAAGACGGAATGGTTGAGGGAAAAGGTCATACAAAAAGACCGAATCAAAGCTATCCAAGAGACGATAGCAGGATTTCTCCGCGAGCAAGTGATCAATCCAAACGGCGAGTTTCACTTCAACGGGAACGAAACTCTTATTCCAAACAATGATGATCATTTGTATCGTTTGTAGACATTGGGAGAAAAAACTCTATGTATATATGTGTTACGAATTTTGTACATATAAAACTATATATATATATAAAGCTTTTTACATATCTATTTAATTTTTGATGTGGCCTATTCATTTTATTATAGGCAAAGCTTAATTATTAAACTAAGCCTATAATTTTCATTTATATATGCTTAATATGCGTGTAATATAAATATATTATTGTATCAGCAAAAACATGTATTGAAAAACCTATTATTATTATATAAAAACAATAAACAGAACCGAAGAAGTGAACAAAAAAAAAGAAACACTTTAACACCGGTTGGTAATACCAACCGGTGTTAAAGT
>NC_012877.2:50122351-50125522 GCF_000003195.3 Sorghum bicolor
GATCACGCAGCAGTGATTGGGTTTAACAATTTGTTAGGTTCCCATGGCAATAGCAGGGGTGGCGGTATTGGGGCTACCATGACGGGGGCACCCATGACCATGGGTGCCAGACTTGGACGAAAGCTGCTGCTGCCATTCCCATGGGCACCTGAGCCGTTGGGGTGCAATTATTGCCGGGATGCGGGAAGAAAGGTTGCTTGGCATCCATTAATTGCTTCAAACTGCACCATAGTGGTCGACACAATGCAAAACCCTAGCAGTCTGCGTGATGGCACCATGTGGAGGAATGTTATGGGATGTGGTTATGCCTAATGTCAGCTTTGATAGTCCTGAAGCATTGCGCAATGAGAACCTACCAGCATATTAAATCCCACTGCCTTTCTGAAGTCTTGTTCACATTCTGATGTTATATAATCACATTTTGCTTCTTTAGTCTCTAAACCTTATCTAAAAACTGAATAGACATACAATGTTCAAACAACCTGTCATGAATAAATAATAAATATGGTATTAAACTTTCATTAGATGTTTCAGAAGTACAACGCAATTATTATGTTAAACTATATATCTCTACAACTAAAAATTATGGAAAGGATCCATCTACCACACTCATGGTGAAGCCACAACTCTCATCCCTTTTAGCCATGATAGGCTATCCCATCAACCTAGGCCCACTCACCCATACATGCAAAATTATTTTAGCGAATTTAAAAAAGTCATAACTTTTAAACCGAAGATATAAATTAAATTCCGATTACACCATTAAATTTCTCATAACAAATCCTTCAAAACAAGATCACACGTGGATATATTTAGGTAAAATTTTATTAATGAATATTTATCTCTACAACTAAAAATTATGAAAAAAACATAGAGTATGTGGATTTTAAAACCCGTAACAACGTACGGGCATTAACCTAGTAGAATTACGATTATGTCAACCTAATGTCTTTTTATTCCATTAAAGTACGATGATGTGACAATCTTCAATAATCATTGTTTTATGTTTTGCTGGTTCACTAAATAAACTATTGCTAAGGTTTTCATTTGTGTATAGGCCCATCAGAAAGTGACAATTTATATTGTGTGCTGGCAAGTTGATATCCTAGCAAGTTGCCATCCTCTTAACTAGATTTGTGCACATTCCCAAGAAGGTACCTCACCCCAAATTTTGGTTTAGAACTGCTCATCATTGTCCATTTAACACATTTTAACTTGTAATTTAATATATTCTAGTAATTAATGATATATTTTTAGAATGGAATAGCTAGATGTTCATAGCTATAAAACAAAATTAGCTTATTACATTCGTTTAGAGAAATGTGAGGAGTAAAACCCTTTCAAATGCATTTGCATTCATTGAGAAAGAAGGCCTATTAAGAATTTGATGTAACAAGCAGGCCTTATAAGATATGTGAGGGCTCAAGACCAATACATTTTATTACTTTATGTTTGCTAATAATAAGGAAGGCCTCAAGAAAATTGAATGTGAGATGCATATTTGATATATGAGAAGCCACGACCGAAGTGATATCTTTTAGCGCAAATGGTGTTATTGATTATGAATGAAATAAAGTGTATATTAATGTGTGGGCATGAAAGGCCGACCCAGATAATTATGAGATATAATACTTCAGCAGCTACTGATATGTGTTATAGGACTGTACAATCACATCACTTTGTTAAGTAGAAAATTTAACTACAATATAATTCAAAATATCTTTCAAAGACCATGTACATATCAGTGACCCATCATTGGATTTTCTAAACCAAAGAAGATAGCAAAGTTTAAGATTTGCTACATTACGGTAGGCACCTTATATGAGAAAAAACACAGTCCTCAAGGCATGTCCCTCTAAACCGATCGAAAAGACAACGATAAACCAACAGAACAGCCACCTAAAAGTGCCTCTGTACATTGTAGCGAACTTTGAAAAACAATAGAGCTTACACTGATCGTTTTGGTTGCGCCAAGTGTCATGATAACATCTCCGTTGTCATCGTTGGACAACCTTTCTCCTTTTCCTTGAGTAGGATGCAACATTTTTGCAAAAAATTGATCGATAAGTGTACAACAAAAGTTAGATGAGTAATAATGTTGTTATTAACACATAGTCGTTACAGGTTAACCTAAGACTCAACTTATACAGATCACCTTGGATTTGAATACAGTTCCTTTATTGTTACTAAGCTAAGAGAACTGGGTTAATAAATTTGTTGGAACCATTCTCCAAAAAAAACACATCATGATAAGTCCACCCGATGTAGGTAGTTTCCAAAATAATACTCAAAAAAGATATGTTGTGTTGCTTCAATTTGGCAATGGAGTTTACAATGAATGACTCCTGGCCAATTCCGATTGGTTATAACTATTCTGCGGATGGTAGACAATCTGTGTAAATTGACCACATGAACAATTTGATATTCATTGGTATTGTTGCTCTCTAAATAGACATAATCTCCTTATTTTCACTCCAGGGAAGGGTAGGTCTCTATACTAGCTGTGATCAAGTTACCATTCCTCTCCAAAGCCCATCTCACTGTAGCAGGTTTGAGTTTGTTTCCAGTTTATTCTCTCCATTTAGATCTTCTAGAGGTAAGTTTTACTTCATTGTTTCTTAAAATTTTATGTACTACCAACTCCTCTTGCTTTGCAGATAGCAAAAATCTTGCTATACATACACTATTTTGAGAGGGAAATGGCCTAGCCATTCATCGCTCCAGAATCTAGCTCTAATACACGAACCCTAATGTCATGCAGGACGGTTGTCAAAATTATTAGATCCGTCAATCAATGAAGATAAGCAAATCATACATGGACAGGAAATTAACTGGATAGTACACGGGACACAGATTTATACTGGTTTAGGTGTAGGGTACCCTATATCACTACTAGAGAACAGACCTTTTGTCGATGTGCCAAATGAGCTTTAGTCGCGGCATTTTTGGCGCCCGGGACAAAAAAAATCTTTAGTCCCGGTTGGTAAAGCCAACCGGGACTAACGGTCCCTCCCCAACGGCTCTGGTGTCAGGCACGAGGGACCTTTAGTCCCGGTTGGTAACACCAACCGGGACTAAAGCCTCCCCGCTATAAATTGAATCTCCCTCCTCCCTTCTTCCTCTCCCTGCCCGAGCTCGAGGTGCTTTGTTCTTGCTTGTTCTTCCATTGTT
>NC_012877.2:50125622-50139516 GCF_000003195.3 Sorghum bicolor
CGTTGGCACTAACCGGGGCTCACGGTAGGTATTTACTCCCGGTTGGTAACACCAACCGGGACTAAACCCTCCCCGCTATAAATTGAATCTCCCTCCTCCCTTCTTCCTCTCCCTGCCCGAGCTCGAGGTGCTTTGTTCTTGCTTGTTCTTCCATTGTTCTTGCTTGTTAGTGCTCTCATCTCCCACGATTGATCCATTTCAACGCTTCTACGCCGTCGTCAATTTGTTTGAAAGGTTGCTAGCTTCATCCTCCTATGTTTCTCACCGCCATATGTAATTTCATATTGGACATATGTCTATTTTGATTATTTCATGTTGCCATCTGAGCAATCATCGTCTTCTCATGTTTGAATTTTTTTGAATGATGCTAAGTGTGTGCCCGCTAAAAACTAGTATACACAAATCATTACTACTATGTATACACGAATCATGTTAAGTTCTATTATAGATATTATAGGATATTTTCTACTTTAATATGTTCATGTTCTTATTTTAAAATATTAATAATATAATTTTTGTTGTAATTGTTAAATAAATTGTTTTTCACTTTAAAAATTATTGAAATTAATTTTCTTTACTGATAAAATTATAGCTTTTAATAGAAAAATTACAATTCCATGATAATGCAGATAATGGCACGCCATTAGATGTACAATGCTGATCGCTGCTCCAACGAGTTCATTGAGGGCGTGCGAGAATTCCGCAGAGTGGTGGAGCAAAATAAGCGGGATGGTTTTATGTGCTGCCCATGTGCCGTTTGTAAGAATTTGATGGAATTTTCAAACTCAAGAGAAATTCACTTGCACTTGTTCACGAATGGTTTCATGCCAAACTATATTTGTTGGACCAAACACGGAGAGTCTGGGGTTATGATGGAAGAAGGTGAAGAAGAGCAAGCGTACCCTGACGATGTTTTTGCTCAATACTGCGACTTCGCAGTAGAGGACGAAGGTGATGAAGACGGGGATGCAGGAAACAGTATCGTTGATGATGACGATGCTCTTGGTGATGTCATTCGCGACGTACAGAGAGATTGCGAAAGTGCAAAGGAGAAGGCTAAATTTGACCAAATGCTAGAGGATCACAAGAAGCTACTCTACCTGTCGGCCGAAGAGGGACAGAAAAAGCTAGGAACGCATCCAAGCACTGGTGCCCGAATCCCTCGAGTGGCCTGAGCGCGCGAAGCACTGGTTTTTCGCTCACGGAGGCTCACTGGACCTTGAGACCGGAAAGGTCGTGTTTGGGGAACGCATCCAAGCTGTTGCGAAAAGATTCCATCAAGCCCGCTCCATCGCTGAAACTGGAGAATGGCAGCCGAATAGAGATAAAGATGAATTGACATTCGCCCTGGGGAACCCTGAGCACGGTGGACGGACGAGAGGCTATGGCACCGTGTCGTGGGAACATGCCTTCCCTGCTGATAGGGAAACTTATAGAAGCCGCCAGAGAAAGAAGGAAGAGGACAGGGAACGGATACGCAGATTGGAGAAAGGACTCATAAAGACCCAAGAAGTGGCTCAACGGGCCCTTGAGCGGGAGCAAGCGCTGAAGGCCACAATGGATGAGAAAATCCAAAAGGCCGCGGAGGAAGCTGTAACTTCCCGCCTCCAAAGCTTATCACAGCCACCGGCCGCCAACATTAGCCCTTGCTCAGCTCATCTAAAGAGCAGTTGTGCTTCTACGGAGGCGCCTGCGAGACAAGTCGATGACGTAGGGCTGCGATTCCTGGTGGATGACGTCACCGCTCCGTTGACGTCTTGTGAGCTCCATATTCTGGTGGGCGATGGCACAGTAAAGGTGGCTACCGGTGTCGTATCTCCTATCGACCCCACCAAGACACCAACAATCCACTCTGTCCCAATACCAGCCGGATATGCTTGTGTCTCGGTGGATAGAGTGGTAAGAGGCCGTGAAAATGTGCCTCTCGATATCGAAGGCGGTGATGGAGAGAAGACACTTGGTGAAGCGGAGAAGACATTCATATGTTGGAGGAAACGATACATCATTATTCCTAGGGTGCCACCGCCACAACCGAACCCTAGCAGGTGCGGATTATTGTGGACGCTACTGCTTTTTCTATAATTATATACTGTATCAAATTACATTTAGTCATGTATACATATACCTTATTTGTTTTCTTCGAATCCAGGGCCTCCCCCCACCGAAGTCTGTCTGTCCATTCACCGTATGACCATAGTGTCGTGGGACACGACGACGACGTACAAGAGAAGGCCGCATCCCCACCACCGGCCGTCGCATCTCCTCCACGAAGGAATCCAACGCCGCCCGCGGTCGAATCTCCTCCACAACAACAAGCTCCACCTGCGCCACTGCCTCCGCCAATGCCGACGACAACGGCCGCCGCCTCATCGGCACCGGCTGGTGTTGCATCGAGGAGGAAGAGGTCGTCCGCCGAGACACAGAGATCACTCCAACCACCTGCGGCAAAGAGGAAAGCTTTGAACACGAAGATCCCGAAGACGACCAAGCTTTCATATGAGAAGACCGATGAGGAAGTGCTTGCTGCTAGCAAAGCGGAAGTCAAAGCATTCTTTGAAAAATGCAAAGCTAACAGAAAAGCAGAGCAAGAGCCACCATACCTAATGTATCCTCGTTCAAAGCTACGTCAAGTGGTGCAGAAAATGACAGATGCGAACCGTGCTGCGAGTAAACAACCAGGGTCAACAATATCAGACTACGACCGTACTGTCCTAAAGAAAATCAAGGCAGACAAAAGAAAAGTCCAGCAAAAAGTTGCACAGCTCGGCGAACAAGCGCAACAATCAGTTCAGCCACTAGTGGTTGCGAATGAGTACGGTTCAAATGCCAACTTGCTGGCAATGACTATACCTGTTAATGTGGACTTAGATGAGCTCGGGAATTGGATGAAAGAAACTGGGCTGCCCCTAGAAGCACTTCTAGGGCGTACCGATGCGCCAATCCACGGAGGTGTCGATGACTATCAGAGTCGGTACATTTACGGCAGTAGTATGTGCCACCTTGAGAAGGTACGAGGACTTGGTACGCAAATATACAAGCTGCACGAGTACTACTTGAGAGTCAGCTCAAAACATATAGAAGAAGAATTGATTGCCGTCCGAGTCCGCGACCGACACTACTTCCGTGGAGATGACGTCATATGGATAGATTTTAGTGAAGTACACCAACTTCTCCATATGAATGCTCTCGACAAATCTCTCATGAGCTGCTACTGTCTGTAAGTGATTCTTCCTTTCAATCATTAATCTCATTATAGCATATGTATGTATTCCTAATAACTACGCTCACGATGTGCAGACACATGATGAGAGAACAAAGATTGAAAAAAGACAATCGAATTGGTTTCATCGATCCATATGTCGTGTACAAGGACACTAAAACTAAAGATCCATTGAATCTGAAGCCTAAGGAAATGGAGAAGAACCTCCGGAGGTTCTTTTATAACCAAAGGCATACGGAGAAGATACTCTTCCCTTACAATATGTGGTAAGTGTTGTGTTATATCATGTCTTAGTTAATCCGGCATTAAGATATACATATATAAGTTGATTCTAAACAAATGCAGAGGTCATTGGATACTCATTGAGATTAAGATCACGGAACAAAGAATACATGTGTGGGACTCAATGAAAAAAGACCTGGCACTCTATCAAGACATAATAGACATGATCCAGAGGTAAGTATATATCATACTTTAAATATCGATGCGTGCTCCTTTACTTTATTATGCTAGCTATACCTAATCAACGAGCGTCTTATTGGGCAGGGCTTGGGCTTGGCTACAACAAAAGTATCGTACGGATCTGAATGTGTCACTTCCTCCTCCTGTTCTACTCCCTTGGGTGCCCACGCAGCCGTTTGGAACGAATCTATGTGGATACTATGTTTGTGAATTTATGCGGTGCACCCTATTTAAACCGTCTCAAAGTGTTCTAAAAGTAAGTAACATGCATGTGTATACAGTAAATTCATATCTTATTTATTTGTTGAAACTAAATAGATTTTATGTATATTAATAACTTTTCTAACTAATGCAAATGGAAGGAGTGGAATATGAAAGATAAAGTGTTCGAGTACACATTACTCCTTGGAGTCCAGGAGACGATCGCCGGATTTATCAACGATCATGTCATTCCAGAAGACGGCGAGTTCCACTTATACCCGCAGGGCTTCAAGCCCATTCCAAACAAGGACGAACACTTGTATGAGCTTTGAGTGGGCGGGCAAATATTATGTAATCATTAACCGGTGGCAGCACACTTGATTATTACTTGTACATAATATTATTATTGTAAATGTAATGTGTATGTACGTATGTGTATAGCTATATAATATATATAGATATATATATATTATACGGATAATATATATATAGTTTCATACTTTATTTGTGTGCAATAATAATGACGCTCTCGTATAGGTGTAACGTATACGGATAATTGCGGCGTATACGATTAAATTGGAGAACATATACAATTGAAAACCAAAATCAATAAAGAAATGAAAAAGGAAAAAGAAAAAAAAAAGAAAAACAAAAAAAACCTTTAGTCCCGGTTGGTAATACCAACCGGGACTAAAAGGGGTGGCCAGGGGTGGCGCCACGTCACTGCCTGGTGCCCCCTGTAGTCCCGGTTGGTGTTACCAACCGGGACTAAAGGTCCCCATTTAGTCCCGGGTCTGGGAGCCGGGACTAAAGGTGGGACTTTTAGTCCCGATCCCTTAGTCTTAGCTCGCCACCCGGGAATACAAGAGGTTTTCGACCGGGACTAAAGGCCTGTTCTGTACCAGTGTATCCACTGGAGAACAGCTCTCCTATCTTGTATGCTCAGTATTTACAGTGGTGCTGATGGGACACAAATTTGTACTGATTGAGGTAGGAGTTAGACCATCTAGGAATTAGGCTCGCATAGCCATCAGCACCCCTGTAAAGACCAAGCATACGAGATAAGAGAGGTACTCTATTGGACATAGGGTATACCCCATGCATAAACTAGTATAAATTTATGTTCCGTGTGCGTTATTTTGATCTCCATTGCCAGAACTAATAATTTCGACACATGTATAGAATTCAAAGCCTCTTTTATAAAACCCTTTGTCCCCTAAGTATTTGACCCACAGCAGTTTGCAGCATGCATTGTTATCTCCTCTTTCTAGTTAATATATCCATTTCAAAAGTAGACACTTGTTCATATTCTTGTGTTAGTGAAACCTAAACCAACCTCTTGTTTCATCATGTGATACTTATTCTTGTTGACAATTCCATGCCAAAAGAAGTTGGATATTGTTGTCTCCATTTTGTGATCTACTTCTTTCAAATGAAACATCATATCCCCATGACATAATCCAGAACTATAAATGTAGTTAAACCACCATATGACAGTAAAAACTTTGCTATGTATGCAAAATAGCTGTGCACCATCAGCAATAGGAATCAATAGGCAAGCTCTATTTTTTCGAGTTAGCTGGATCACCATGTGAAATCTGGAGGAAAAATATTTGTGGTTGATTGACTGCTCCAATCATTCTTTATATATCTGGCTAGGTTAAGCTAATGTAAGTTACTGTAGGTAATATAACAATGCAAGTTTTAAACCAAATTTTCTCCTTAATTTAACTATGTTAAAAATACTCTGCTGAGTCCTTTAACATTAGTGAATATGCTGTAAAATGTTTAATTATTAAGTACTTGAGTTTTTTCTTAATCTAACAGACATCACTGATCGGGCAAGTGTTTATTACCCAGCTTCTTGGAACATCAGTTTATCTTTCCCATTCCACCTGAATTTTAAATTTGCTTTACAACTTATGTAAACAAAGGATCAGAAAAAAGGATCTTGCCTAGCCTAAACTCAAACAAAGTTTTGAACAAAAGCAGAGACGATAATTGAACAATGCTCCAATATGCCAACCACTCATGCTATCCCATTTGATAATTCTTTTTATTTTTAAAAAACGATTAGAGAAATGTATTTCTGTAATGTTCAACTCCTATGACAGCTTCTCAGTTTCAGAAAAAACAAATCATGGCCCATTATTAGGAATTAGATGGCCTTATGTACTCCAACTGCATACAGTACTAACCAAACATTTTCTGCATCTTGAAACATAAAAAAAGCAAAGCCAGGTAATAAAAGCAAAGCATTTTGCTATCCTGTTAAAGAGTACATGTAACCAAGCTATAATATCTTGCAAGTTCAATTAAATCACACAAGGAACAAGTCAACATTTGAGCACTGGCCCGTTCCGTCTTTGTAAATTACAGACAGATATAACTAAGAAAAAGAGCACAAACCTGCTCTTTATCTCATGCACACATTCATCTAGTATCGAATACAGGAAGGGGTAGTTCTTCAAGTCAAAGCCTTTATGTATGCTGCATGCATATTGAAGGATGATCCATTCTGCGCTTAATATGTGAGTAACTTTCCATTCACATCATCAAACACCACAAATCCGGGGCACTCCAGAGACCCTGATTAAAAGAAGAGGGGAAACCCAGCATCTAACTGATTATTCCTTCTAATATACCTGCAAGAACATTTAAATTTAAAAATATATATTAGTTGATGCCAAGAATTTTAGTAAGCTACGTCATTAAAAAGATTAATTACACTAAAAGGATACTCACATGAAAAACCACATCAGAGAGAAATATAAGAGAAATTTCTCGAGCATGCTTTCTTACTTAATTGGGGTTGTTCTGCACTTCAATCTGCTGAAACTGTCAGACACATAAACTGAAACAGTAATAAGGGAATCATTTGTATTGAACTCCTCTTATACCTAGTCCTAGTTTCCTACATTAGTTCATTCCTCATCGCCAATATCAAATTGCGGTACCTCACTTTCTGCAATTTCATGTGTGGCCTCAAAACATTATGCTTAATGACTTCTTAAGTGGAAAAGGAGCTTTTCGGAACTACCAATGAACACAAAAAGGGGAGAACGAGTAAGGTTTATCTGAACATGATATGGTCCATTTAAAATCTTGTAAAGAATCGATACTTATTCATGAATGCATCAGAAATTTTGAGTCCTTGTACATGTTATCTCATGGAATCTTGTTTTAAATTTTGTGGTTGCGGATACACATTCCTACGCATCTTTCCCAACAAAAGTAGGATGTTTTAATCTTCACTCCCTACAAAGGTCAGTCTGAAGTCCCTGTAATGCCTGAAGGTGTCGCCGACAACGTCGCTAACCACCATGGTCTTTATCCTGACCTTCTATCATCATTGATCTTGTCCATGCCGATCTCGGACCCTAACAAGATTGCCCTGGTAAGTGTGTCCTCATCTGTTCGAAATTCTAAGATGCAGTTTCTAATAGCCAGACGAATAAAGTGCATATACATATGTATGATCCAGTACAGATTGTATACTGGCAATTCGAAACCTATCAGCAGGATTGATAATCGATTCTACTGTAAGTGCAACCAAATCCAGTCTCTCATTCGAGAGAATCAAGAACTTCCGATTTCATCATGTGATACTTATGCTAGTTGACAATGCCATGCGAGAAGAAGTTGGATCTTTGTTGTCTCAATTTTCTGATGTACTTCTTTCAAATGAAACATCATATCCCCATGACATAAGTTGGGATTTAGTTAAAAATCATATTGCCACCATTTGACAGTAAACAACTTTGCTACGTATGCAAAAAATCTGCTGAGCTCACATCATCTATCCGTCATTATTCCCTGATATTTCAGTGGAAAAGTCCCTTTATTATAGTTAAACAGGTCTACTACACATTATTTTGTTCTTCAATAGTCATTTCTAGAACAAAAACTTGACTTTTTTCTGATAATTTGTCTTCAGTCCTGACATGGCCTCAAAACAGAACAACAACAATTTTGTCGTACTTGAGCCATCCTAGTCCTTCAGGAAAATGATAGTATCAAATAACCCATAGGATCACATATTCACATTCGATTCTTGTAAATAAATTATGTCATCAACATTCTATTGAAGGAAAGCATTCATATGATATTGGGGTACCAGCTGATTAGCTTTCATAGCTACACCAAACATAGAACATTCTTCAATTACAAAATCATAATTCAAGCAAAATGTCTTACATGTAACAGTCGAACAATTTGTAATCATAGGAAATGACAACAACACAGTAAAATCGATTACATTCATGAAATCCTAGAACTCAGATTAGGTTCCCACATAGTAACCTTTGCATGTAGTCCTTGGAGCACACTCCATTTTGAATGATAGAAGGAAAAGTAGAACTACGCAATGTGATAGAAGGCAACATAACAGTCATGTCACTCAGTGCACTTATCCTAATAAGCCTTCTATTTTGCAAGTCAACATCCCACGTATCACAGGTCTGTTGGATGCCTATCTTCTTCCGCACAAGGAGCATCCCATCTTTTCTATCGTCACCAGTCGAGACGTGGTACGAGGTCTCGCTGAGACCACTGCAAACTGAACTGCCGGTTTGCTTCACCACGAATGTCAGGTGTGGCCAAGGCTCGAGCACCACCCGGAGCACGTCGCCGCCACGGGTAGGGATGTAAAATCTGCCCCAAACTGAGAGACCACACTTGATCGTGGGCAGCTTTCCCTCCAGTTCATCAGTGCAGCTGGTGTCAACCACGCGCCAGACAACATCCTTAGGTCTTGCATACACAAGCAAAGTGCGCGTCTGTGAGCTCAGGCTCAGAACCACGTTGGGCGGCTCTGATGACCGTGCGTGACCTTGCTCGTTTACATCAACGAGGACACCAGCTGCCTTGATATTGAAGTGATGGATGGAAGTGAAGGATGGGAGGTCGGTGAACGCCATTGTGAGGGGGTTGAGAAGGCATACCGAGTCCGTGATGTCGTCGACAAGGATTAACAGACCCTCGGTGTTTCCGTGGTGGGTGTAATCCTCGGGTGTCGGAAGACGGATCCGCAGGATGGTGCCGGTTCGGACATTCACGAAGCGCTCCGCCACGCCGTCCGTTCGTAGCTTATACCCTGGGGAGAGCATGAGCCAGTTTCTCGGGAAGTAGCGAGGCTCCAGGACGCTCGGGTCGACGGTGGCGCGCCGCCAGGGCTGGCACACGGCCCTCAGACGGATGTACTCCGTCGCGTCGTCCTTCAGGAGGTGGTCGCCGAGCTTCCTGACGACGTCCGGGACGAGCTGCGCCCAGTCTCGCTCCTCCGAGGCCGTGCTGAGGCACCACGCGCGTGAGAGGAAGGAGTACGTCAGATCCAGAGAGAGAGACAGGGAGAGCAGCAAGGGAAAGAAGAGGCTCGTACTCGTTGTCAGTTCCAGGGATGGCGGTGGTGGAGGACGAGGATCCAGCGACAGCGGCAGCAGCAGCGCAGCTTCGTCGTCGCGGTTGCTTCCAGACGCGAACCATGGTGAAGATCTCGGCGCCGGCGGCTAGGGTTTGGACTTTGGAGTGCGGCTGGAGAAGGGTGGGGATTGGGGAACGGGAAGACGGGATTTGGGCTGAGGACGCCTGGGTGTGTGTGCAGCGCGGTGCCGAAAGCTGCTTTTGCCGCTGCTACGGCAACGCGGTTTTCCCACAACGGCTTGCGGCCGCATGCTCTATCTCACGTCTGGTATTTTATCAAGATTCACGCCAATCCAACACCCACTATTCCCAAAGTGCTATCACAGCTGGCTTCCATTCCCACTCTCCCATTCCCATTCTCCCCTTCTTTGCTGTCCCCTCCTCTCTCAATCAGATGAAAGCATCCAAAGTTGTCTTCTACCTCCGTCTCTCCCGGCCCCCTCTCTTTTGTCTCTCTACCTCTCTCCATCTCTCTCTCCCTCTCTCAATCCTCTTCGAGTCGTCTTCTACCTTCTCTCTCTCCTTTCTCTCTCACAGATCCGACCCCGTTCTCCCTCCCTCTCTCTGGTCTCTCTATCTATCTCTCTCTGTGCTTCAGATCCAGATCGACACTCGTCTCTCTCTCTCTCTACCTCTTCTGATTTTTTCCAACTCTTATTCACTATTTGTACACTCTTCATCTGCCATACGTTTTTGACATCACAACCAAATTCTAAGTTTGATCGCTATTCTTTTTTACAATATTTTAGTATTAGAACTATATTAATTCCTAACCGACTTTGGTTAGTGTGTAACTCCTACACTTCTTTGGTCTTTTAGCAATAGTTCCTTGCTTATTTCATTCGTACTCAATGCAATAGATTGTAGATGAAACACTTGTCCTTTTTGTTCGGTGGATAAAAAGAAATTAGTTGGAAGTGTGATAAAAATATAACAATTAACAACAAAATCTCACCATGGGCTTGTGATAGAACATTGTGTACAAACAATACTAATGATCTAAAATTGTTTGTTTTATTCAAATGTAGTTTCAATTGAGGCAATTTAATCCTAGTCAGCTAGTGTGATGTCTTCATAGTCATTTCCTCTTATACCTGCCTTATGTTCCTATTTTATTACTTTAGATTTGTATTAATAATAACCCTTTGGTTTAAAGATCTTCACTTCATTGTAATCTCTTTTAGATCTAGATCCTACAAATTAGTAAAAATTTTTCATGATTCCATCCTAATATCTTATTAGGCAAGAACATATAAAATCTTAAATTGGTTTTTGACCTAAGTCAGCAAGGGAACCCCAACCTATTTTTTTCATTTTTTTATAATACAGACCTGTTTAAATTCGCTCCCATGAGTAGTCAAACCCAGGTCTGCTGGCACTACTCAGGTGCTCTAACCACTAGGGTAGAGACCCTTCCTATACAATTGGTTGTTACTTTCATTTAAAAGTAATGGTTTAGATGAAACATTTTTTACACAATATATATATATATATATATATATATATATATATATATATATATATATAACTAACGGCATAGTTTACCTGTAATTTATGGAACAAATCTTTTGAGCCTAATTAGTTGGACAATAATTTTTCGCGAACTAAATAGATCTAAAAAGTTTTTGAATTTTGACACTGTAGCACTTTCGTTTTAACTTGACAATTATTGTCCAATCATGGAGTAATTAGGCTTAAAAGATTCGTCTCGCAATTTACATACAAATTATATAATTAGTTTTTGTTTTCATCTATATTTATTGCTCCATACATGTGTTGTAGTAGATGTAACGAGAAATCTTGAAAAGTTTTGGTTTTTGAGTGAACTAAACAAGGCCTAGTAGATAAAATTAACAGAGAAAGGTCTGCTAAAAAGTTTAGTGGTCCATGAATTTTTTAAGAAAATTAAAAATACATTCACATATGTATTTGCGTATTCATTAAGAAAAAAAAAAGATGCGTGTGTGCTCAGAGAAAGGGCTTGTGTGCTCAGAGAAACGTGTGAAGGATTTAGAGGAAATTAATAAAAAAACTGATGCAGGTCATTGGAAACTAAAATTAAGAAAACAAATTGGTAAAATAAGAAAAGGCGAATCGATATTTAGATAAGTACTTCCTCCTTTCAAGTTATGTAGTAAAATAAAACCAGTTTGTAGTAAAATCGATATTTAGATAAGTACTTCCTCCTTTCAATGTGAAAAGTTATACTGTATGTGAAATAAAACCAGTTTGTAGTAAAATAAAGAATACGCAATTGTAGTGCGAGGAGGGTGTTAGCAGGCTACAGTTCAATGAAAAGATGGTTGAGGGGGAGCTACAGTACAGTCGGCATTGTTTAAGGTGTTGCGCTATGGCCTATGGGAGTTCGTGTAGACTAGGCCATGTTTTTGATCAAAAAGTTTTTAAATTTTGGTATAGGGTAATTTTGTTTTTATTTGATAAATATTATTCAATCATAGAGTAATTAGGTTTAAAAGATTTGTATCGTGATTTATAGGTAAATTGTGTAATTAGTTTTTGTTTTTATCTATATTTAATACTCTATGCATGTGCCGCAGATTTAATGTGATGGAAAATTTTGAAAAAGTTTTTAGTTTTTTGAGTGAACTAAACAAGGCCGCATGGTCAAAATAAAATTAATACATAAATAATACAGTAAAAGAAATTTAAGGATGATGGAGATAAAGAAAAGCAAAATTTTAAAACATTGTGGGGGAACTTTTCAGAAAAAAAAACTAAAAAAGGTATCAGCTAATTAAACGATGAAACAAAAAAAAATTCAATAGATAAATAACCGGACATAGTACAGGAAAAAAAAAGCTAACGAGAAGAGAGAGAGAGAGAGAAAGGTTCAGGTCAGTGCTGTGGTGGCAGCTCGCGAGGGCCCAGGGGAGAAAAGGTGGGATGAGTGAGAAGGAGTGGGAAGAGAGAGAGAGTGGGATACAGGCGTACAGCATGGGAATGTGAATCTGGAATACACGCTACATGGGAATGAGAAGAGTGGGAAAAAGGAATTGACCACAGCACAAATCTTGAAGCAAGCTGAATGGTAAAAGATAGAGGATGCGGCCGCAAGCCGAAGCGGTTTGGAGTTTCCGGCTGCTACGGCAAGGGCAAGAGCGCGTGCTGAAAACGGAAGGTGGCTGATGGCTGCAGCTGGGAAGGTGATTCTCTGTGGCCGAATCTGTTATGTCACTTATCTATGTGGCCTGTTTTGTGGCTACCAACGAATTCAAAAAGGTTTTTTCTTTATTTTTCTCCTCGCGTGCGCATAAGCAAAATTTGTACAGTTTATGGCTCCGTTCTCTCTTGATTGCGATGGGAATAGTGAAATATTTGTGGTCATTTTCATGAATGTATCTTTAATTTTATGAGGAAACTAGCTAGGTCAAATTCCTGCGGATGGCCATCCACTAGGGGCAGACAGCACCTCTGCCTAGCGCCTGGTTATTTGCCGAGCGCTAATCGTCGGGCGTTCGGCAAAGGCCACCTTCGCCTAGCGCAGGGCCCTCTCGGCAATGACTGCGCTCGGCAAAGATTTCATTACCGAGAGCCGTGCCCTCAGTAAAGGACGTCGCTCGGCAAAGAACATCGTCTTTGCCAAGCGTCAGGCGCTCGGCAAAGGCTCGCTCTCGGCAAAGAACGTCTTTCCCAAGCGCTAGGCGCTCGGCAAAGAACGTCTTTCCCAAGCGCTAGGCGCTCGGCAAAGGCTCGCATTCGGCAAAGAGGTAACGCAGAGAACATGGGGTACCTGCCGTCACCCTTTGCCGAGCGCCCTGCGTCAGACGCTCGGCAAAGGCACCTCTTTGGCTAGCGCTGACTTTTGGCGCTCGGCAAAGATTTTTTTTTTGCTTTTCGCTTCCAAACTTTTTTGTTTTGCATTACACATTATTTAATAGTATATGTTTAAGTTTTGGTTGTTTTTTAAATCTTTTTATTATATATCGTTAGTTTATTTGGTTTAATTGAATTTCTACAATAAACGCGGGTTTGACTTGCAGGTGTATCGAATCTCCGAATTCGACGGTTCGAAAATTGATATTCGCGTTACTTAGCGTATGTTAAGGCCGTATCCAGGAGCACGCATGAAATATCGAACATCTCGCGCACGGAACACGGCGACCAAGTTGCGCGTGAAGTGCTATTAAATTATATAAAATGCAAACAAAGTCCGAAAATCACAAAACTTAGCGACACGTCTTTGGAGCACATGTGGATGCTATGGTTAAAATTTGGTAAAGTTTCGTGCATGTTGTCACGGAAGTTAGTTAGAAACCTAGACATTGTGTCTTCATATGCAGACATACTTCAAGCTCGACGAGAGCTACGAGGGCAATGCGGACGCCGTGGCTAGGAAAGCTTGCAGGAAGCGTGCCACAGACATGTACCACGAGGCGAGAATCCAGGCCATCAGATATTACTATGGGAAGCAGTTTGGAGAGAGCGTCAACAAGCAACAAATTCGAGAGCGGAGGCTCTCCCTGACCAAAGAGCAGTTCATGCAGGTAACTGAGCAACTTTAAATTAAGTTCCTTTTCACATTAAGTGCTATGAACTTGACTGCCTAACATGTCGATTACTTCATGACAT
>NC_012877.2:50140007-50141116 GCF_000003195.3 Sorghum bicolor
TTCTTTTCGTTCTCGTAGTCGGCGGCGCACGGTGGCCAACCATGCTCCTACTTCGGCGGCATATACCATGTCACACAAGGGCAAGGCGACGTCCGACGTCTCCTTCAACCCGGAGGACCCGCCCGAGGCGTACACAAGTGAGAGCGCCTACAAGAAAGTCACCGAGTACCACGAGGCGGCGAGGGCGGTGTATGGGTTGGATTATGATCCAACGACTGACAATATCGATGCGCGCCTTGTCATGTGTCTTGGAATGGGAAAGCAGCATGGGCGCTACTGGATGGCGAATAGCGTGATTGACAGCACCACTACTCCCACTCTCTCCCAGATCCGAGCACAGACCACGAGCGGCTCCGGACTCCCACCGATACGCGAGCGGCCGGCCTATGGACAGGCCCGGGTCGAGGCACTACAATTTAGTTTTTGTTTACTCATCGTGCATTACACGGGGATTTTATTCTCGCTTCACTAACATTACCTTTGCAACAATGTATAGACCCATGTGGAAACTTCGAATAAGAGGGCCTAGACCGATGAGCTGGAGGCGGTTGTGGCTTCAGAGCGGGCGGCGCGGCTGGCAAGTGACTAGAGGATGTCAGATGTGCTGGTGTTTCTGCAGAGTTCTCTAGGTGTTACTTTGCCACCCGACTTGATGGGTCCACCTCAGCCTCCTCCGGTCGTTCCTCCCTTCGTTGCTCTCCACACTACTCCGATGAGTAATATATATCACACATGCATGTTATTTAGCAATTTAACTGTCTCATGCAATCGCTGCTCTTGTGTGTAGCCTCAGTCGGCGGGTTCGAACCAAGTGGCGAACGAGCATGGGAGACCGTCACCGCCGTCAAATGGGTGGCCCGAGTACGCACCTCCGCCGCCGCCTCAGTGAGTAACGTCGAAGAAGTTGTCACGTATTCCTTCTCTTCGTGTCATGGACTTGGACTTGTTGTGTTGAACTTCATGTCATGGACTTGGACTTGTTGTGTTGAACTTCAATAGAATCAAGTTGTTGTATGGACTTTATCGCCGAATAAGTGATGCTATTATAAGATATATGTGCTATTGTGATATATATATTGACGGTGGTGATAACCTTGATAGAATTATGA
>NC_012877.2:50141216-50212226 GCF_000003195.3 Sorghum bicolor
TGATAAAATGGTGCTACTTATGTTCATGGTGATATCCTTATGATATATATATATATATATATATATATATATATATATATATATATATATATATATATGTATATATGATTTGTTGTGTTTGTAGTGAAAGAAAGCAAAAAACAAAAAAAAAATACTGGATTCCAGCTTTGCCTAGCGTAGCGCTAGGCAAAGAGCCTTTGCCGAGCGCGGCGCTCGGCCAGGCTGGAGGCGCTAGGCAAAGATTTTATTTAAAAAAAACAAATTTTTCCTCTTTGCCGAGCGTGTTGTTGGAGGCGCTCGGCAAAGAAATTTTCAAAAAAAAATTGGTTTCCTCTTTGCCGAGCGTTGTCTTAGAGGAGTCGGCAAATAAAATTTCAGAAAAAATGTTTTGCGCTTTGCCGAGCGCCAGACTAGAGGCGCTCAGCAAAGAAGGCGTCACAGTGCATACGGTCACAACCCGTTGCTTTTCTTTGCCGAAGGCCGCGCGTGGCGCTCGGCAAAGGCTTTGCCGAGTGCCCGACAAAAGACGCTCGGCAAAGGAGCCTTTGCCGAGCGTTTCTTTGCCAGGAGCTCTTTGCCGAGCGTTGCCCTCTTTGCCGACGGCAAACCCGCGCGGTCTGCAGTAGTGATCATTAGTCAAATGTATACTCCCTATTTACACAATGAGGAATTAAAGTAATCACTACCGGAGAGTCGGGCTTTGCCGTGAGCAACACACGGCAAAGGCCAGGGGATACCGTGTGCCTAGCGTTTGCCGTGTGCTTGGGCTGGGCACACGGCAAACCCGACCTTTGCTGTGTGTTGATGGACACACGGCAAAGGCCGGCTCTCCGGTAGTGACACACACCTAGTTTCATGTGAAAAGAAGAGTAAGGCCAGGTTAAGGTTATGGCCCTATTTAGATGCAGCCAAACAACCAAAACTTTTAGAGAAATGAGTAATTTTTTGAAGAATGGATCTAAACAGGGTTCTGTAAATTTGGGCCTGAAGATTTGGAATTTGAGACCTTGGAGCCCAAAACTGTGTAAACATGCTTAGGGACCGTGTCTTATGTGTTGGAGAACAAAAAATTTGAAAAGTATCTAAACACCTATTTGGAATGTAAAGTCTACAGCCAAAAGTTTTGGGACGTAAAGATTTGGGATAAACAGGCCCGTGTCTTGTGTATTGCAATAGAGTAAGTGGACAGGTTCTCTAATTAATTTTGCCAGACAAAGCACTGAAATTCTGCCAGCAAAAGTATCGATTCCTCGTTTAAAAACACTAGTACAGATTAGTACTGCTGCTAGCCTGCTACGAGTTTTTCTTTCCATTTCTGCTTTCACTGCTATTTCTTCACGACAGCGGCATTTCATATTCCCACAGTACACAGGAGGGCAGCTTCTGTACGTATTTAATTTTGCACTGAAATACAGCCCGCAAAAGTAGAAATTGCCTGTTTACAATCAGTAGTACAGATAAGCAGCATTTGACTGCTGTAACGCGTTTCTGTTTCCATTTCTGCTTCCCCTCTGCTATTTCTTCACGACGGCGCGGCATTCCATATTCTCACTCCTGCGCCTGCGTCGTCCTGCTAGCTCCATTCCTCATCTACATACCCAACCATCCAAACCCTAGCAGTGCTGCCTGTCATGGCTTTCGTTGAAGACCAAGTTCACCATGTCGCTGCCGCTGTTGACGCTGCGGCAGGAAACCCTGTCCCAGTCCTCGCTGCCCCCGGTGCCGGTGTCAACAACGTCCATGGCGGGTCTGCACGCGTCTTCCAGACTCCTTCTCATGCATGTGAATTCTGGTTCGATCCCTCCGTTCTGTCTCGATTTTAGTGACGAATTTCTGTTTCTGCATCATGCTACATCAGGATCAGGCTGGAGTCGGAGGAGAGGGACTGGGCAAATCTAGTCCAGGATGCTGTCACGGAGATCAGTGAGAAGCTGCTCGCTACCGATGCGACGGAGTACATCCGCCTGAGAGCAGTCTGTAAGCCGTGGAGAAGCTCCACCGATAATGATAATCGGCCAACCTGGGAGCCGTGTTTCTTCCCCAGGAACTGGGTGATGCTTCAAGAGGACGAGGACGACGACGACGCGACGCCTGCGGAACCAGCGGCGCTTCGTCGCCGCCGCTTTGTGAATCTACGCACAGGCGCTACGCTCTGGATCCATCTACCATCGTTTGAGGAGTACGGCTTTTTCCTGGCCAGCGCCGAGGGACTCCTTCTTTTCTACTGCTTGCGCACTGAAACGGTCCGCCTCTTCAACCCCCTGACCACCGCCACGGCCATCCTCCCTGGATTCTCTGGGGAACCGGGCCTAGAGGGAGAGCCAGATCTCACCGCTGCCGGCATCGTCGTCGATAGGAGGAATGCGCCTGCCGGAGATCCCATTGTTGTTCCCAACGTGGTGCTGGTCCTGGTCTCGTCACGGAGGCGTAGCACTGTGATTCTGTGCGCCAAGCCTGGCGACGACCACTGGGGAACCGTCTCTGCTGGCGTTCTGGAGGTGGACGACGGTGGCGTGCTGCCGTTTGATGGCGGCCTCTCGCAGCAGGGATGTTTCTACATCCC
Organism: Sorghum bicolor; assembly: GCF_000003195.3. NCBI lineage: Eukaryota > Viridiplantae > Streptophyta > Magnoliopsida > Poales > Poaceae > Sorghum > Sorghum bicolor. The sequence continues at coordinate 50,143,780 of NC_012877.2, forward strand.
GACGTACCACGGCGACGTGCTCAGGGTTGAGCTCTACCCACAGCCTCATCTGGTGTATGTGGCTAGACCACCTGGTCGTGCTCGCTGCACATGCGGTGCTCACAACGTGTCCTCCTACCTGGTGCCATCTCTGGATGATGCAAATAGGACAGGTGAGAACGATGGGATGCTGCTGGTGCGTGTCTTTGCCGATGACGAAATCTATGTCCTAAGGGTGCACCTTGGCAATGGGAGCTACACCCAAGTACCTCAAGATGACAACCGCACCATCTTTCTGCCCGGGCTGACACTCCTGACGGACAGGTTCCCTTCGCTGGTTGGAGAAGAAGGATATGTGCACGTGAATGAGCGCATCGAGGATTACATTGGCAATGCTGTTTAATTAGTTTAATTTGCAGTAATTAGCGGATCGTTTTTCTTTATGTATTCACAATTCACAACTCATGTCAGGATGTTTACTTGGAATAAATGTAATTTTGGGAGCTACTATATTTTTCAATTTTTGGGTGGTGTGTGATCAGTTTTAATTGAGAGTTATCATTGATTTCAAAGGCTGTTGGACAAGTGACTTGGTTCTCTCAGTAGCAAAGATTTCTCTCTTGTGATTGAAACCATAAGAAATCAGTCCCCGATGAATGTCCAAAGGAGCAATCCATCATACAAATGATGCATTATATATATTCAATGCATATGCGCGAGGATGAGAATCCGCAATGCCCTAGAAGTTTTTTCAATTAGAAAAAATGTGCATATTTATGTAAAATCATTTATGATACGCTGCAACTCTCTACTACATTATATTCTATGGATAGTTCTCTACAAATTTTTAGGCCTTGTTTAGATACACCCAAAAATAAACCCAAAACTTTACAAGATTCCTCATCACATCGAATCTTGCGGTACATACATGAAACATGAAATATAGATAAAAAAGATAACTAATTGCACAGTTTACTTGTAAATCACGAGACAAATCTTTTAAGCCTAGTTGCTCCATGATTGGATAATGTTTGTCAAATAAAAACGAAAGTGCTATAGTGTCAAAATCCAAAAAGTTTTTGGATCTAAACAAGGCCTTAGTATGCTAAATTGCGCTAGCCATCCTTAAAACCTTTGTTGGGTTCATCATCCTGGTCCTGATACTCGCGAATTGCACATTCAGCTCTGTAAATTAGTTCCGAGTTCTCATCCCAGTGCTTGTAATTGTGAATTGCACACATGGCACCTGAAACCGAAACATGCACATTTGGCTCCCTAAAAGTGGTGTAGTGCATGCAAAATAAACACATCAGTAGGACGTGCGGCAGGAGCTTAGGTGTCATGCAGCCCTAGTTTTCTAGGACCTCGCACATCAGTTGGTCACCCGTATAAAGCTTGGCCGACGTACCGCTCATATTTGTCATCTGATGTTTCATTTTGTTTCCTTTAGCAGAAATAGAAATCAAGGGCAAGGAGGCAGATCAAGTGCTAATATCTGGTTGCAGAACTAAACGTAAAAGTCCATTTTGCTTTTGCTTATCCAATAATAAGTATGTTCCTTCACTCCATATATAAGGGTAGTGGACATAATCGTAATGAACCTAAACTATGTCACCAAGGATGTGAAGTTAACATTTTACCAAAAGTCTACCAAAATTACTATTGAACTATTTGATTCAGAAATTATTCAATTGTTGGCCGACGCTCATATTTGCTTGGAAATTTTTGTTGCTTCAGCAGGTACTATTTGATTGAGAGGTTTGAAGAACCTGGAAATTTCCTTAGAGAGGTCTCCACCAAATATCTGCTTCGTTTGTTAATTCGATTACATAGGGATTCAGAATAATTAACTTTATATTGGTTTACAGTTTCGAAGTCTAAGTATTGGTTAAATGATCCTGTGGGCCTGCAACAGTATGTTTCTTGATTTTTGTTGCTCCAGAAATGAGATGATTTTCCATCAAGACGTGTCTCCAGAAATGAGACGATTTTCCATTTCAAAATGTGTACATTTGTAAGTCAAAGAATATGCCATCATTATTATCATGAGGATTTGTGCTGTAATCTTTCTGAACATTCAGGTAGGAAAATGACTTGTAAATGGAAAATACCCCACTGATTTGATCATCTCCATTTGCCATATAAAGCTATTTTGGGCGGATTATAGGTGAATGTGTCCCATGAAATATTCTGCTAATTTTAAGATCCTTCGCCTGCTTCAGAATAAACATATATACCCTTGTTGCATTTACTTGATTTTGCATTAGATATAGGTAGCAAATTACTGTTGAGGATGTCTCTGTGAAGTGGAGTAGCTCCTCATAATAGATGGGGGCCTTTCTGCATCTACGATCATATATATGGACGGTTTAATTCAAGAGGTTTGCAATGTGGATCTTCAATGCCCTTGCACGGTGAATGGTGATCAAAGCTCATCAGGTGCTCACTGTCTGAAGATTGCAAATCCTGTGAGTGTTGATTTGTGGGGATAAACTTGGATACCCTTTGTTCGGAACTTGAATTCTTGAGGTCAGACCTTGCATGTCAGTCGGAATTTGTTGCAGGTTTTACAATAACATGATCGGTCAAATTAATGGAGAGGAGATCAAATATGTATGGAGCACCACTGGAAACAGAGCTTTGGTTAAGATTCTCAACTCTGAAGATTAATGGATTTCTTACACCATCACGTCCTGACTGCCCTTGTCAATAAGCAACCGTAGAATCTGGAGTGAGATGGTGAGTACACACGCTGCTTTAATAATGGAGATCAATCTCCATTTTTGCAGTTGCATTGATCTTTGAGAAAAATTTCCACCTATAAGGAGTACTATATTTGATGACTATGCTCAATTTCATTTAATAGAGCATTTTTAATTTATGGTGATACAAATCTGTTTATGGGGTCACAGTCAATGACATACGTAAACATGTAATCAGGCATTTTTGTTCTATGGTTATCACATGTCTTGTTCATACTATATATTTTAATGTTAACTACACCCTAGACTACCAGTGTTTTCTGTCCTCAAAATTGAAATTGGGCTATACATACTTGACATCACTAGATGATATAGGTTATCGAATATTTAATATTAGGTACACAGCAATCCACCTCGGTTATGATTTTCATTAGTGTTAAAACTATCCCAGTTTCCGTTTCTGTTTTTCTATGGGTAAGGCTTAGTGATTTATGGCAGTATACCAAAGGGGTATGGTCTGACGGTAATCTTTGTGAGGAAAGGAGAAATGACTGTTCACTATTTGCTCTAGTAGGGCATGAAAACCTTGCATAACTCCATCAAGCACAGGTTCTGATCCGAAGGTCCTGATGCCCTCCCACTTGGACATGTGCAGCTAGAAAAATAATTAGTATGTATTCCACATGTCTTTACTCATTTTATACTTCTTTTTGTGTTTCAAAGTTTGGTGCTGCCCTTCCAATTAACGGAGGGAGCCACCCAGCCCACCCTTCTAACAACCTGAAAATCGTTACAATTTTTCAAAAGCAACTAGAGCATAAAATGCATCTAAAAATTAAATTCCTAAAATAAAAAATCTTGTCTTTTTACTTGTGAAATTGTTGAGTATCGTGTGCATTTTAAATTTAAGTTAGAAACCAACTTGTTCTTACACTAATGAAAACCTAGCATTGCCTGTTTTGGCGGATCATCCGTCATCCCACTGGACCATCCGTCATAACATTTCAAAGACTTAGAATAATTTTTCCAACTCGTGCACTGAGGAGTATTCGTTGCTACTACCAGAATGTCCGTAGAAACCCTTGCAGAACCAGTCAGTATGCGTGGCAGGTCGAGCACTGACAGACTGTCCATCACTTCTGACCAACTATCCATCAAATTCGGTCGACACATGTAACATGCAAACCATGTGCTGTCACTTCCTCACCCCACTCGGCCCACATATCATCCCTCGCCTCTCACAAAACCAGGAGCCATCTCTCCACTCTCTCCCTCATCCCATTCTCTTTCACATGAGAAACCAGAGAGCAAATGAAAGGGAGAACAGAAGAAAACAGCTAGGAGAGAAAGGAAGAAGAAGAGATGAGAAGTGCTGTAGCTAGAAGATGTTGGACAGTTGTCTCTGATATTGTAGATATACAAGTAGGCGGAGACATTATCAGTATAGGACAGTTGTGGTTGAGTAATAAAAAAATGTTGTTGTTAATATGATAACCTCTGCTGTCATGTGGTCAATTTGGAAACTTAGAAATGAGCTTTGTTTTCAGAGGTCTGGTTGGAAAAGTATGGAGGTGGTGTTCTATAAAATCTTGGGCCTGTTACAGAACTGGACATTTCTGTGCCCAGTGAACAACGGAGAGGTCCTGGATGGTTTCATGAAGAAGCTGAAGACTGCGGTAAGGGTGGTTCCTTGGCTTTCCGATATCCCCAGAAGCACGATACAAAATTCTTTAGAGGCATGATCGTTGCGTTTCCAAACGTAAATTGAGACCTTCTTTTGTTTTGCTCTTTATGTCTAGCAAGGTTCCAATTACGCTTTCAAACACATTCTTCTGAACACGCATAGCATCGATCGCATGTCGTACGTCCAAGTCTTTCCAGTATGATAAGTACTTGAAGAAAATGGATTTCTTCTTGAATGTGTCGCCTTCATTTTCCTTCACAACCTTTCTTGGTTTCCCATCTTTGGTCTTCTTTCCAAAAACAAACTTCACATTCTCAACTATCTTGTGCACTCTATGCCCTATACTATAACCTGATGGAGCAGTAGATTTTGATTCATCCATATTGTCGAAGTACTTATTCATCTTTTGTAAGCGGTACTTATGGCCTGCCGGTAGCCACCTTTTGTGCCTCATGTACACTATCTTGTTAGATGCAGGAAGAGACACGTGCCATGTTCCATCTAGGCACTCTACACAATCAACCTTTCTCTTAAACTGGCCTGATAATGAAAAGAGAGCAGGGTAATCATTAATTGTAATAATAATAATTGCTCTCAGTGTGAATGTCTCTTTGCGGAACGCATCGATCATGTCCACACCTACTTCCCATAGTGTTTGTATGTCATGCATTAAGGGCTCTAGAAATACATCCATATCAACTCTAGGTTGTGTAGGTCTAGAAATAAGAATGGTTAGCAAAAGATATTTTCTCTTTTTACACAACCATGAAGGAAGGTTGTATACTGTCAGGACCACTGGCCATGTGTTATGCGTGCTCCTCGTCTCGGCAAATGGATTCATTCCATCAGTACTCAGTGCAAACCTTACATTCCGTGGTTCCTCGGTAAAGTCCGGATATTTCTTATCAAAATCTTTCCATTGCTTTGCATCGGCTGGATTTCGTAACTTTCCATCATCTTTCCTTTCATCAGATGCATGTCATGTCATAAGTTCTGCATCTTTAGGGTTTGCAAACAAACACCTCAAACGGTCAACCACGGCGAGATACCATATCACCAAAGCAGGAATTCTTCTCAACGCATAATAGTCCGCTTCTTCATTACTAGTGGGCTTTGAATGTTTGTCTTGTTGAGTCTTCGTTTGGGTCTTCTTTCGCTTCCTCCCTGTAGAAATAGAGGCTGGATTCTCTTCCTCCCGATAATCTTTGTTCGTCTTATACCTACTGGCACCACAGTTTGGACAGTTGTCTAAGTCTTTATACTGATCACCTCGATATAGAATACAATGATTTCTACATGTGTGGATCTTCTCAACACCTATCGTAAGTGGACTGACTAGCTTCTTTGCATAGTACGTGTTATCAGGGACTTTGTTCTCCTTAGGAAAAAGGTCTCCAAGTACACGCAAGAAATCATTGAAGCTAGCATCAGACCAACCATGTCTAGCCTTTATCGTCAAGAACTGAAGAACAGCCCGTAATGTTGACCATTGTTTGGTACAAACCTTTGACTCGTCGTACAAAGGCTCATCTGCTGCCTTCTTCAAGGCTTCCATTCTCTTCATGAAAAATATTGATGGATCCGCACAATGGTTCATTATTGCCTCTAAGAAATCTGCATCTTCAACAACATCTGTCTTAGCATGCTGAGTTTCTTTGACATTACATGTAGCATTATGAGTTTGATTGATATTTGGCATAGCATGACATTCTTTGACATGTGGCATTGGACCCTCCACATTAATGTTCATTGCAGTGTTGTCAGTTGTCCACATATAAGGTGCAGAACTACCCTCACCATGTTTTGTCTAAATCAAGTAGTCCTCCATAAATCCTCTACAAACCCAGACGGGAAATGATTGCTTCTACATTATCAAATACCACAAAATTTTTGCAGTCTGTGCATGGACAGCATATGTGCTTCGCTTTTGTTCTCTGAGCATGTATCTTCGCGGCATCAATAAATTTTTGGACCTCCACTACATATGATGGGTCTAATCTTGATAAGTTGTACATCCATAATGACCTCTCCATATTTAGCTGTAATTAGTTAAGAACAGTGTAGGTCAATCTAAAAACAAAACTAATATAACCCCCGAAAACAATCATAACTAAGATTGTAACCTCCTTTGATTAAACGGAGATGAAAACCTCCCCCTTATAGAGTTTACAATTTATGGAATTTACATAATTGTTTAAACTCATTTTCAAAATTGCAAGAAACAATCGAATAAAATTTAGGAATAATTGAAGGATTTCTATGATAATCTTTAATATATGAATTTATAAAGTGTATTCATCTAAAAAAAGATAAACTAAAACTCAATCAAAAATATAAATTTCAAAATGTGCTCTTGATTACTCTATTGCATAGATCTACTCACAAGGATTCTAAAAAGTACTTATTTTCTATTTTCTGAATTTTATACAATTTACTATGAATTTACATAAAAATATAGCTAAAACCCTCTCTCTCTTGCCCTATGAACCCTAACCCTAGGCGACAATGCATGATGAACCCTAGATCTAGAGCACCTCCAATACAAGAATTGAACCAAAATATCACTAAAAAAATGGCATCAAGGGCACTAAATAACCTTTTGGAAGTTTCTCACCAAAGAAATAAAGATCAAAACCTCCCCCCTTGGAAACTGTTTCTGGACCGCCACACTGTACAGCTCACGGGAGTAACTGTTCTTGTCTGGAGGTGGACGAAGAGTATTTATAACAAGATTAACACAAGTGATTTATAATGAAGACCGCCTGTGTAAATACAATTGGCATAGGCGGACCTCTATACAAACTTCCTGTGTAAAAATGTACAATTTCACAAAAAATATCATTTGCACAGGCTGTTGTTATTGTAAACCGAATAAACCATTTACACATGCGGTTGAGTTAAGAGAACTGCCTCTGTAAACACATTTACATAGACAGTTCTCTTGATCGGCCCATAGAATTTTTTCTAATGGCGTTATGAAATTGTGAAACGCCTGTGAAAAAAAACAAGGTGCTAGCAAAAATGATTTTTGTATTGATAGTCATCTTCTACCTCAAGCTCTCATGGAGTCCCCAAGGCTGATCTCCCTCCACGAAGCTTCTCCAACCAAGCTGCTGTAGGTAGAGCGTCCCCAAGGCATGGTGGTGAGCACATCCTTGAAGTCCATCTTCATCTGCCCAACTCTAGCAAGCTTCCCCTTGAGCTCTGTGGTCCTCCCTTGGTGATTTTCACCATGGATGACGACGAGCTCAAAACACACAATGAAGGACACAACCAATACTTGTAAAAGCTTTCCTACATCACTAGGAAGTGATAGAAATTAACAAAACACACTCCATTTGGAGTACGGATTCCCAGAAAATCATCATGAAATATTGTCTATCATCTAAACATGATTTTGACACCAAAAATTATATTTTAAATTTGACTTAAAACAATGCATGTTATTTTATAAAAGGCCTCGTATCAAGTCCAAGCAAGCTGTGGAAACTTCCAAACTCTCAATCATCCCCATCTGATGCCTAGGGAGAGAGATGGGCTATTTTTACAAAAAAAACACCAGCCATTAGCCACACTAATCTTGATTTTTTGCCAATCACCCCTCCCTCATCTCATGTAGGTTAGTCAAGCCGCCGCTTCGATTCTGCTGTACGCGTGTCATGCGTGGTCTATGGAGAAGAAGGGCGGCAATCGTGGATTCGATGTCGCGCGCTGCTGACCAGTCGTGACTCGTCAATCATTGCACATCACCGTGAGTCGCCGCCGACCTCACCATGGACTCCAGCGGTGAACCACTACCCACTCTGCCCGCTGCTGCCGCCGATGGACTGCAGCATGACGGGGTTTAGGGAGCACATGGACCTGCAGATCACCTCCGTGCTGCAGGTATTGGTTCGTCAGTTTTAATTTTTTCTTGCTCTACTAGTGCTGTGCAACATGCACAGATGACTTGCTGCACGCACCGGCGTGCTGTTCATTCAGCTGCATCGATGGATCACTCATCATGCATGTGCAGCTGCTGACGAATGGGCAGTTTAGGAGCGTGAAGCACCGGATAATCAGCACTGTGTTGGTCAGCACAATACCAACACCATGGACTCCGGCGGCCACGAGTCACCGCCCGCACGCGGCGCCATGGACCGCACGAACGCGCACTGTGGCATTGGAAGTGGCACCGTTCATGCCATGGTTAGTTTCTCCTATAAATGGAAGGAACTAAAAAGTAGGGGCTCACTCCAGCACCCTAAGAATGAGGACCAAAGGGGAGCTTTGAGGTGACCCTCAAATTTAAGGGCTCTAGTAGGGCTCTACTGGACCTCTTTTTCCCTCAAGCCCTCAAATTTTGTTTTGAGGGGTTTATGTAGGGGCCTGCACCTTAGTAATAGGATTGAAACCTAGGGTGTAAAACCCTTTTTGCAGTCAAGGTAACAAAACTTAGCAAAACCATAGTGCATATTTTGATAGAAATCTTGCATAGGTTTTGATAAGTAGAAAATAGAGGCCATATAGATTTTGAGAAGCTTAATTCAAGCCTCCGCTTAATTAGGCATCATGGTATCTTCACTGGGTTTCTCCACATTCGTTGTTAAGGTGGATTATAACAACAAATGAAGTTTGTACAATTCATATCACTAACACCAACACTTAGCAAAACCATAGTGTATGGTCTATTTAGCATGTATAGTGGATGTAAGTCAATTATACTATGGGACAATACAAAGACCAAGCATTTTCAATGTGTAGAGTCGATAAGAACCATTTGGATCCTATGGCGGCATTGGAAAGATCAAATATTTCCAACACACGGTGTCACAAGATTCTAATATGATAAGACAAAGCCAATAATTTTTTAAACAAAATAGGCAGAACATCTACCGATTATTATACTAAAAACATGAAGAATCCAGAATGGGTAAAACAGAGCAATGATAATTAACCCAAAAAGGTCACATATATATAACAACTGGTTCATTCAGGACAAGCCAACAATAAGTCTAATTTAACAGTTACAGATATCTTTTCATGTACTCATGTACTCGTCCATGCAGGTATACTGAACCTCTGGGTACAATAGAGTAGCCTCTGCCCCATCATCACCGATTTCAAAATTTGTCAAGCAACCTTCATAGAAATTGTGGTAATAGTGTCCCACTCCAACTTGATTGGCGAAGTCTGTATCTGCACATCCATGGGAAATCATAATTTATGTTTAATGGGGAGATGTGTAATAAAACAATTTTCATGGACACTAAAATTGTTTAGGAAATACCAACAATATTTTTTACAAGTAGTAGTGTAGTACACTCCGTACATCAGCATTCAATGTCGAAGTACATTTATATATCTGTTATGTGTGCATGTTTCGGTGGAAATCACATCTGTTCACACTAAACAATATTGAAGTGACCACTCTAACAATTATGGTGTAACTAATAATTACACAAACAAGAAAAAGTCTAAATCATATGCATTACGTTTTTGGAAAAAATTCCTTGCATTGCCCTCAGACAATACCTTTCACTGAAGCCAAGAATTCATCTACAGAAATGTGGATTTTCTCTAAAACATTTCCGGAAAGGTTTTTCCATTTTGAGATAACATCGTTTTCAGTCAGGATATTTTCCGGAAAGGATGTTCAATGCGCGAGGATCATAAACAGACTTGATTGTATATGTTGCAACATCGTCTTCATCACAAAATATAACTACAAGGTACATATATATGTCATAACTACATAGTTAGAACCATATTATTGCTTCCAGTTTTATAAAACTCTGTGTAAATATGTCTATTCTGGATATGGTATGCTTTACAAGGGACATGCTCGATATTGATTTACAATTAAGATAATGGGAAAATGTATGTACGGTATCCAAAAGTCATATTTCAAAGACCCATACGTATTACACTCTACATCTCAAAAAGCTAATATATATTTGAGAACAATTAAACAAAAATTATAATAAAAATGGATCTTGATGTTAGATTAAATACAAAAGTAACAATGGACGGAGGCGAGGAACAATTAGTGTATGATGTTTTACCTTTGACATTGTCATCTCCATATACAAGAACTTTCTCTTTGGGTGGCAAAGTGCGCATTTGACATAGGTTAGGCCAAAAGGAACCAGCAAAGCAATTGGCAGGAACAGAGGTGTGGGGAATGTTCGCATCTTCTATTGCTCGTATTAGGACCATCTTCTCATCAAATGTAACCCTTCCTGGTTCAAGAGCATGCCCCCATCTTGGATGGATCTATGCCGAATTCTGATGGTATAAAATGCTGCATCCACAATAACTTAAGTTTATTTAGACTATGTACATCTTCATCTTTTGTTGTTTTATATATTGAACTATATATATGGGAGTCCGTACATGTTAAAAGCCATCTTTATATTGTTGTTTGCATTAGTTTCTTTGTTCGTAGTTAGTGTGATGTTGGGAGGGCTCATTAAAAAAACAAATGCCTCTGCTGCTCTGTTTTTGGGTGCTCCTATGGGATGGGATAGTATTAGAAGCAACAGTTTAATGACCAGACACTCAAAACCATTTCAGATCTATGAACAAGTATCACGTACTTTGTTCGACTCAAAATAAGTACACATATTTGTAGTTAACTAATTTTAAATTTGACTATTATCAAATAGTATTGACATTTATATCCCTAAATAATTTACTATGATAATATATGGCACGATTAATTTAATGATGTTTATTTGCTATCATAAACATCAGTGAATTTTGTACATGTTTTGTTAAGCCTGAAATTGATTGACTCTTTGAAATACTAGATGTGCGCTTATCTCAGTAGGCACAAGAGTATATTTGTTTGGCTTTTATTCTCTCTCTGTATTCATAATAGCAAAATTGCTAGTGTGTAGCAACGAGACACACAATTTATTGAAAGGTCACTTGCATGACTTTTGGGTTGAAATTTATATTTAACTGAAGTGATATGTGTTTCAGTTCGTCCTCAAATGACTGCATTTTGTTCTAACTTGAACAAACATGAAAAGATTAGAGATTTATCCAACGATGCATGGAGCTGCAACAAAAGAAGTTAGCTTAGTCATCTCAGAGTTGGCTTGGCCAACTTGGCCAAAGACAGGGGAAGTTGGCTTAGCCAGTCGAGAAATCGGCTTAGCTGACTTTGAACAGGCGGCTAGCTCTTTCTAGCTTAAGCTTCTTGTAACAAGCACACTGGAGTTTGTGCCTTTGCGTTCTCGAGAAACCCAAAGGGCACCATATCAGTTGAATGTTCTTGCGAGCCGATGTGCTACTCTCACCATCATCATCATTAATAACACTGCCCCTTGATATTTTCTCCACATCAAATTGGTCCAGGTTGTCAATGATAGTTGGTCCTTCACTTTCTTTGATTGAAAAATCTACAGAGCCCATTTTGATGATAATTTGCTCACCAGCCTTTCCTATGGGATTAGTGAGAACTTCCTTGTCTCTCAACACATGTACTTGCTTTGCCTTACCCTTTTGTTGGACCTAATTACCAACTTTAGCCAAAACTGGCTTAATCGGTCCTGCCTTGTTCGGGCTCGATTGGTCGTAGCTCAATCAGCCATGAGGACACACACTATTGCTCATTGTCAGCTAAACCACCAAACATCCTCCACGAGTGAGGATTTTGACATATTAATGGATAAGGAATCAACACTCTATCTTTACTTGTGTTCTGCAATCTTTGTTTGTAGCTCGCTTGACCAATTTGGGAAACCGGTCTTGCTGATTTTTCCTATCCACCAACATTTAAATCAGTGGCCGACTTTTAAAGTCAGCTTAATCAATCCTCTTTGAACAATAGTGTTAGTGGCTGATTTATGCTTGTCCATGGAAGTTCAGGTTTGCCCCCTGAGCCCAAAACATTTGACAGTGATCTTGAGGCTCTCCCGATTACCATTGGACTTTTCTAGCACCACCTCGTGATCTAAAACTTTCTTTCCCTTCTTAAGTTCTTTGGGCTCACTGATTATCACATTTCTCCCAATTTGGAATCGGCTTTCTCTGGCTGAATCAAGATTTCCATAGATCTCGAGAGTTTTAGCCATGGAAAGGGTCTTATTGCAAGGTGAACGATGTGCATCTTCATCATACGTAGCTTGCATATCCAATTCTGCCACATTTGGTTTCCAAAACCAATTAATAAATTTATGCAAATCAACTTGGGAGGTATCATATGAAACCTCAAGCATTAGAACCATGCTTGATGACTTTGGAGAATCAAAAAACATTGAAATATGAGGCAACGAAGCATGCAATGGTTTTATCTAGTCATCGGTTCGAGAAGTACAAACCGAATTCAACGTGTATGTAGCAGTAGGAACAATAGTGCTAATCCCTCTTGAATTGGTCCTAACGATTTCAGGCACCAAAGTGACCAATACGGGTTTCTTCCTAAAAATAAGTTTGCCATTTTGATCAAAATAACAGTTAGACAACCTCTTGCCAGGAGGCATAGTACAAGCCCCTCCTAAATTGGTCCTATCGGTTTTAGGTGCCGAAGAGACTAATTTGGATTGGTCATGCTGATCAAAGTAACACAACCTCTCAGCAGGAAATTTAGTGCTAACCCCTCCTGAATTGGCCTTATCAGTTTGAGTTGCCAAAGAGGCCAATTCGGATTGATTATCAAAATCAAACCTGCCATGTTGATCAAGATCATAGTGAAACGGCCTCTCATATTGAGGATGACTAAAAGCCAAGCCAATTCACTAATATGTGTAGCATGAGGTGAAGTAGCAATAGGAGTACCAAACATTCTTTCTTCTAACCTATCAAATTCGGACATAACCTTAATTAGAAGATCAAAAAGAGGAGAACCTTCACTAATCCCATGTGCCTTTCCCTCAGCTATTGTTGTAGACTTGATGATGCCCCAGACTCATTGGAACGGTGAACTCGCCCTTGCGACCATTGTTCCACATCTTGAAATAAGAGACCACAACCATATGCTATCGACCTTTTTGGCTAGATGAAACAACTGTAATGACAACATAAAAGGGATAGACTAGAACCAACAAGTTGTCTAGGTTAGAAAGATCGACTATAGGATATAGCTGAACCAATCGTTCCACAGTGGAGTTAGCAAAAATTATGTTGACACTTAGTTATGTCACACACTCGATAAGGAGCTAGATCGCTCGATGTAGGGCTTAGCCAATTTTTACATCAGCTAGAACCTATGGGATGTCCACACCTGGACCTTGTGCCTCCAGCGATGAGCATGATATAGAAGACAAATCACCAGAGGAGCCTTGCCAGGAGTGCAATTTGCTGGCTTATCTGCTTGAGAAAGGTGAACTCTTAGCTTTAAACCTACTTTGTCTTTGTATCTTAGCCCTTCTAGCTCTAGCTTAGGGGCCCTTTCCTAGCTTATTCAACTCTTTCTTCGACAGGATCGAATGAGGATGATTGGGGATGCTTTTTCAACTAAACAGCGTTCATCTGCTTGCTTTTCATTTTATGCGTTGGAACGGAACCTAGTCTGTAGTAAATAGAGGTGGAGCAAAGGCAAGGTAGCTAATAAAGAAAGGTGAGTACATGCGAGGCGCGAACCCTTAAAGAAGCTTTGAGCGAAGGTGTACTCCATAAGGAGGAAGTTTCTAAGGGGCTCCATCTAAAGGGGAGTGTTCAATTCGAACACAAACTATCAAACAATGAAGTTTCTCGAATGGATCTTATTCTGGTAGTACGGGTTTTCCGAAGAGTGAACTCGTTGCGGGTAATTCGTGTGTCGTGGGAGATGTTGTTTCCGAGGTTGGGGTAGCAGACATCCATCAAAATCAGTACCAAAATAAGAATCTTCTCCATCATCATCGAAATTGATCGAATAAATATACCTAGCTTTCCATTCCACTAAGTAGGCTATAAATTAACCTTCTCCCACCAATCTCTATCTTTCACAGCTTTAACCTCTATCTCTGTACTTGGTTTAGTCGTTCATTTCCTATTCATAGATTATCGAGCGATACAAATGAAGAACACCTCCTTTTGGGAGCTACAGGTCTCATATCAGTATCGAGTGTCCTTAGCCTTAATCAGTAGGGACACAAGCGAAATCTATCTCTTCTTTATTTTATTTATTTAGAGCACAATCCAAGAACAGGGATTTGAGTTCCACAATGACAGTAAGTAAGAATTGGAGACCTAGCACAAAGAACCAATTTTTCCTTCAGTTTCATATGAGAATGTTGCTAAACAAAAGAGTAAAAACAGCCTTCTTATTTGCTTTTGACCTCAAAGCAAAGAAGCCGCCTTGAATGGTTGTTTTCATTGCCTACGATATTCCCTGGGTACGAGTCGGTGACGTTCTTGATCTTTTTTCTTTCCCCTCGCCTCTGTAAGGAGTGATTTGTTTGGACAAAGCTTCCATCCAACTGAACAGGTCACTCTCCCGAGCCTCCTCTTTATTGAGAAATGAAAGCAAGCCATCTGATCTAACCTTAGGAAGTCGGTATGGATTGACTATAACTAACCAAAGCGAGTGAGTGGGATCTCATTGGTAGCCTAGCCTGGGAGAAGCAGGGCAGCGTGTCGTGTTCTGAATCCTTCACCGCCATTGAGAACATGCCGTATCAGGTAATCACTGTTGTCATGAGTTGACACTGCAAGTATGGTTTAACTAGTTGGAGGATAAATTTAGGGAAACACTATTAAACAACAGGAAAATTTGATGTGCATCTTTGGAACAGAAAATTAAGAACAACTAGCGCCATATTTCAAAGAATTGATATGGTTTGGCTACTCAATTTCATCATAATTTTTCAGATACATTGAACCAGACCTTAACAACTACTAGTCGTTGCTTGACACGATACATTTTTTCATCATATTGACTCTTCAGGACAGCAAGAGGATAAAATTACTCTTATATTTATTTGATCTAGAAGAAAATACTGTAGGTTCAACTAGCAACCTATCATTTACCTAAATATTAAGCCCTGAAGTTTTCATAGAATGAATCAGAGCAGAATAGTTCAACTAGTAACCAAGAAAAGTTAGGATAGCATTGGACCTTAGGACCATGGTTGTGCATCTTCAGAACTGAAACTTGAGATAACACTGGTTCTGCGTTTTTAAAATATGCTTCATGTAATACCCGATTTTAAGGACAAAACCAGATATGCACCATATGTGAGTCTTAGAAGTCAAATCTCACATATAGCTACAAATTAGGGGTAATATCAAAAGACAATGCATAGATATATAACGTACTCAGTATAAAAGATATAACCTTTGATAGCAAACAGTGGATAGACAACTCCAAACTTCGGGTATTAACTTCTCTCTACAGGATCCAACTGACTGGTTGATCACAAGCCCAAAACTTCTCCTGAGGGGTGTGGGGAAATAGCAAGAGTGAGTCCATGTCGAACTCCACAAGTATAGCAACTAGATTGTATAGCTCCCACAATCTCATGATCAATGTGACATAAATAATGTAGAGCATTAAACAATAAATAATAAGCATATTAACACACAAGAATCATCACCCTTAATGTAGATGTCCCCAAGGTCACTCCTGACCGTGAGTTCGGCTAGTATACTAGTTTTTAACACTCTGCAGAGGTTGCACATCTTTACCCATGAGTCATGATTTATCCTTTCGCCTGAGGTGATTAGCCTCTTAACCCACTACCAAGGAAGGTCGGCAGGGATCACTATGAAGCCTTTCAAAAGTTCGTCTAACATGTTAGGGCCGCAAGGTTTCCTTGGCGAGCAGATATAGATACCCCCTTCCGAATGGCACAGTGACGCAGCCTATACACATAGGGACAGGGGCTCGCACTATACCCGTGTCGGTTCAGCCCCTCTAGTGCCCTTTCGGGTAACCGCTAACAAGCTAGAAAAGGTCTTCATACTGAGCTAAAGCTAGAGCCATTATAGCCCTCATGGTTGCACTGTTGTCCCGGATGATCACGTACAGATAAATCCTCAAGTTGCTAAAAAGTCATTTTTATCGTTTGTTGCGTAAACATTAATCAAGTCACAAGATCATGGTCAAATAAAATCCAAATGCTATACTTTCCTTAATCCAATTGCTCTTGCTAATCTTGCTAGTTGTCCAAGTACAGATCACTGAAGCACTCTTGTTCACCACGAATTCCTCACCGTCTAATCCGATCATCGATCATCAACGCACAAACAATCAGAGACAACATACACGAAGCAAACAAGGCTACAATTAGAATAGTACACCAAACATGTAAAAACAGTACGAAAAGTTTATAAAATAATTCTACGCATCGCTACGATCTCACAGACGTAAAGATCACGAAAATCGGAGTTGAAACGCAGAATATATGAATTTTCTAAGATTTTATATAGAAAAGTAATTAATTAAATAGGATCACAAAATTAAAAGGTTTCAAACTTAGAAAACAGTATTACTAACATGTAGAACTCATGAAAACAAACCTAACGCAATTTGAATGGGTCAAATTGGAGTTAAAATGAATATTTTATGGCCAAAAGAAAGTCAGTGGCAATTCAGTAAATAGTGAAAACGTATTTTTAATCTAAAACCGAGTTGTTTGCGTTTTCCAAACTAAAAGGCAAAGTGATTGTGGCTTACGTTGGTGGACAGGGAGTAGGTTCACCGACAGCGACGCTTTCTTGGAGCTACAACGACACCGGAGCTGCCGATCGCTCGTAGATGTCGTGTATAGGCGAGACGATGACGATCACGTTGTAGAGAAGAAAATATAATTTTATTTTACTACCTTAGGAGTTCTCAAATTAGAGGCTTTCCATATGGTAGTCTTTGGTGTGCTTTGCCTAAGGGGTTGGTACATATATATATAGGGAGAAAAACTCCTCACCTCCACGTCAACAATCGATATGGTACTAATTGATTTGCAACCTTCATCTTTACTAATAAGCCTAACTAATTATTAAAGCCCATCAGTAAAAAACAACATTTGGCCATTGAATCATGATGACGTTGGGTTAGTGTAAAATGAAGGATTTATTATTTTCGAAATTAATTATTTTCATGGATAAAATAATTCTAGAAAAGTCCAGAATTAGTAGTTAAGCTACGAAAAATACTCCGAAAGCTCCGAAAATTTGGGAAAATTCTCAGAGATATTATAGAATATGAGGAATCCAAATAAAATATTTGGAGCTCATGATGAGATATTTTAGGGCATCTAAAAATTAGATTTATGCTCATAGAAAAGGGTAGAAAAATACCCGAGAAGTTTGTAGAGATTGCTTGATGGACGAGAAACTCAAACGAGTGACTTAGGTTTGAAAGAAAAGATTTTGAGAGACTCTGACCGAAATCTTGAGCTAAGAGACAAGGAATTTGATTGTAGAAAAATATAAAGATGTACCGGTTAAGGAAGATCGATCTACTAAACGCATTTTAAAAACTTTGCTCACTCAACACATAAAGGAGCAACAAGCATCACATCAAAACATATGCACCAGCATGTATGTATAATAATATTGCTAAGCCTTATGATAAATTTTAATTTAAAAAAAATATTATTTTTCCTATATTTTCATGAGCACAAAAATATAAAATTAAATAATTTTATCTATATTTCAAAAGGAGTAAATTTTAGGGTGTTACACTTCATCTTAATTTGGGAGACACTGATTTAGTATCTTTCTATATTTGACTATCCCCAGCAAATGCTTGAAGATCGATACAATTCCAATTTCGTCAAATTGACTCTTATTTATGCGATTAGCATAAAATTGTTAACTTCCACTGTCAAACTATCATGTACTGAAAGGTTAAGCACTGGCGTTTCTTAGAATGAGTGAGACCAGAAAACCTGAAATCATTGTCTATTGGGTCATCTCTAAAATTTGAAGCTGAACGTTTAGTCGTGATGTACTTTTTATACCTCACAGACTCACCGTGCCATACATCTCTGCAGGGTCAAATCGAGCTGGTTCCTATGGGACCATACAAGTACCAAAGTGCTGTAAGCACTCTGCAGCTACAACGTGCAGGTCACCAGCCTGAACACGATAACATACTATGGCTACGCCGAGAGCGTCTTCACCATTGAGGTAAACTGTTTGCAAAAGGCTTGCCTGCACGCTTTTACTGATCTGCTAGATTTGCCATCGAAAGTTTTCTAACTGTTAAAATCTATTCTTGTCTCCTATATATGTGTAGGTGAAAGGTGAGCAGGATGTTGTGATGGTGGAGCTCAGGAGCCTCTTATCCAACATTGTGGAGGTCCCAAGCAACTGAGATTCCGATTCCGATAGCAATTGCTCATAGAGCTCACATGTTTCAGTGCAAAAACCTGACTCTCGAGGAAGAACTCTAGTGGTAAAGTGTCTGTGTAGGCAGTGTAACAAAAGTACATGTCAAATTGGTAAAACTGACGGATAAAGAGTGGGTTTTGTGTTGAACACATAGCACGATGGGCCTTGTGAGTTCCCTGAAAGGAATGAACTTGTGATTGTGAACAAATTTATGATTCCTCTTGATCGTCATCTATCTTTGTGGCCGCTTCCGTTAAACTTGAATCCTGTTTGCGATGTTAGTACTGTGATATCTACTGACCCATGTACGCAGCAAGGGTCGATCGGATGCTGTGCTGATTTCAGATCCCATATAAAAGCAAGGCAGTCATGAAAAAACTGTCATGCTTTGTTAAAATGATTTTAAATTTAGACCAATCTGTTATTCAAAGATCTACTTTTACAGATCATACTTCACCTGAATTTTGCGATGACTAAAATATTGCAAAATTCATTTACTTATACCCGTCGCCTTCCATGGCAAACCAAGAACATTTTGAGCACAAAAGAGTCACGGAATCAGTAACCCTGAGATTTAGGAAGAATCAGCCAGCGCTTTAACTAGTTGTACTCTCCCAGCCAGCTATCCTTCTCCAAACTTAAGAGAGAGCTATCCATATTCCTATTCTTGTGACCTATCCTTATATCTCGAGCACTATCACCAATTTCTCACTTCTTCTCTTACGAGATTTCTAGTTTCATGAAAAGAGCGCTCTTTCTATCAACACAGGGCTCAGAACTTTTTACAGCAGTTGAATGGGTTTAGCTTAGAATTGAATCATGCCCCCGCAAGATTGGCTGGCCATTGAGGACTTGTTCCGATGAGTTTTAAAGTGCCAGCGAGGCACGGGCTTAGTAAGTGAATCAGCAAATTGGTCAGAAGTATGAACATGAGAAATACGCAATTTACCAGTAGCAACTGGATCTCAAACGAAATGGAAGTCAATGGCGATGTGCATCATACAAGAATGGAACACGAGGTTGTCGCAAACATAACTGGCACTTACATTGTCACAATAGATGGCTGGAGTGGGTGAGATTTGAAGTTTCAGCTCTTGAAGAAGATTCATGATCCAATTGACTTCAGCGGCAGTGGAGGCAATGGCTTTAGGATATGCCTTGACCGAGCTTCTCTACATTGACCTTTCTTCTGGTCTCACGAATTGGATTTGAACCAATATCTCTCTATCTTGGGAAACTATCCTTTTAGTAGGGCCTTGTTTAGTTCACCCCAAACACCAAAAACTTTTCAAGATTCCATGTCACATCGAATCTTGCGGCACATGCATGGAGCATTAAATATAGATAAAACCAAAACTAGTTGCACAATTTGCCTATAAATCGCGAGATGAATCTTTTAAGCCTAGTTACTCTATGATTGGAGAATGTTTGTCAAATAAAAACAAAATAGCTACAGTGTCAAAAACCCAAAAAATTTTGGATCTAAACAAGGCCCAGATCATGATTTGTGAGGATGAAGTAAAAAGAGAGGTCCCTCTCATTAAATATCAATAGTTGACCTCCTAGAAATATCAACAATGCCCATCCACTATATATATGTAAATCCATTCTTCTGGCGTCTTTCTTGGTCTTCTGTCTGGCTCTTCCTCGCAAGGACTTCTACCATCCCTCTTTTCTAAATTGTTCTAAAAAAGCGTCTGACTCAATGAAGTAGGCTCCACAATCTTCAACCAAAATAAAGTGACCAAAAGACACAATTTGCATCGGTCCAATGAGACATGGAAGCACCGGTAGATATTGAAAGAAATACTATTGATCGGTATTATTGTTGTAGTTCTTTGTTCCTATCATCGATGAAAGTACAACCACACATTTTCCACACTTTTTCATATCTTAAGTAAGCGAATTACCCGGCGGCGAGGAGGATTGACATAAGTGTTTCTTCTCCTTGCTAATTGCCTACTCAACATTGGTGTGTCTCACATTCCACTCTATCTGGCCAAATATCATAGCTAGTCCAATCCATCTCCTCATCGTAGTGAAGTGAGGGAAGGAATTATGCCCTAGCCCCAAACAAAAGTACTTGTTTTGACCGACCTATTACTAGCCAAAAGTAGTACACACAAGAGTGAAGTCAGGGCAAAAACCCTACTAGATGGTATTTAACCTAATAAGTGTAGCTTATTTCCTTGCTTTGTCAAAAAGTGCCCTATTTAGTGGGATTGACCAGGTTACCTACCTCTACAGCTTTGTAGTTTCCGTAGCTTTGGGATAGACTGGATCAGAATAGGCATACTTAGTAGATGCAGATCTAGGCACTCATTCTTCAGCAGATGGGGAATGGGCCAAGCTGATCCGTTGTTGGCTCTGAAAGTGCATTTGCTAGTTCGAAAGAAGCTGAATCCGGGTGCAAATGGGATTTCAAATGATTCTTCTATTTCGTAGCATGCAGCGCAGACTCACTTGGTAAATAACCTTCCCTAAAAGAGGCAAGGTGCTCACACATGAAATTCCCTTTTGAAGGATATCCTATTTGACTTTTATGCCATACTAGGGCAAAGCCATCGAGACTATATCCATCACCGGTCATTAAGTAAGGGTCAATGAAATTGGGGGGCTTTTGTTGAAGATCTCAATTCTTTCACGCATATGGAGTCAGTTCATCCCGAGCATCACAAGCATCCTAAACCTTTTCCTTCACAGAGTGATGGGGTAGCCGAATTCACATATGTTGATAACTTGTCAAAAGCTCTTGTTGAAGTAAGAGTCCCTCTGAGATCTTTCGTTAGCCTGAACAAACACTCTTCCTCTGAGATAGAATCAAATAAGTGACAAATGAATGGTAACACATGGTACCTATCCACAGTCGGGAAATGCTTTGTGCCCTGTGTCCTTGCTTTGCTCTACCGAAGGATGACATAAGGTTTTTCTAACAATATATAGTGTTCGGTTACCATATCTTTGAATGACAAAATGCCTGGGAAGAGGAACAAACCTGAAGTCTCCCGAAATCCATAAATCAGGATAAAGCTAGTCCTCTTTCGAGAAAAGAATCGAACCAGTCCTTAAATCGTTGGAGGAAAAGGCAAAAAAGTGAGCCCACCCAACTAAAGGGAACGGAGAAATTCTTCAATAATCGAAGAGTGGTCGTAGGTGAGCCCACCCCAGGCAAATCCACTTATCGTTATCTTGCTCCTAGTCAAGCTCCCGTACCCGCTCCTTTCCGTGGGCTTTCTTTCTGCTTTGACTTGTTCCTTTTCTTGCTTTCAGGAAGTCGTCCTTGACGAGGGAGGCAGCCCCTTGATAGCCGGTCTTCGTTGCCAATGAGAAAGAAAGGCTCCTGCTTGTGTGCTAATTAGTCTAGCCTTGCAAGCAACCTCTTCCTACCAGAGGACTACCATATACTGATCATTGCTGTTACCGCAAATTGATCGATTCATTACTTTTCATCGGAAGAAGTAGCACGCAACTCGGAAAGAACTCTGATGCTCCTTTTTTCTTAATGATGCAACTAATGTGTGAAGTAGATAGATAAGTAGAGTTGCTTTCGCTTTGTTAACTTACGTAAGGTTGCGTAAGATATGTGAATGTAGTTACGTGAGCTTGCTTGCCTAACTTTCCTAATATATTTATTGTTGACAACGCTTGCAATAGGGCGTAGTGTTGCACTGGGTCGTCTTGTTCGGAAGCTGTTGAGAAGATAGATATGCAGGCACAAATTGGATGCGTAAACCTTGGACTCATCATAGCCATGCTATGGCTATGTACTAGTTGACGAGCTTGCCACTAGTACTTGATAGAAGCCCATGACGACTCTCTATTGAAAGTGGTCTTAGCCGTAAGCCGATAGGCGTAGTTGTAGCGACGCGGCGTATATCGTAGTTGTTCGGATAGCAAACTACCCGACGTGATAAGGCTACTAGTGCCCTCCACTCGTGCCTACTTTCACTAACCTATAGCTATTGCATGCAAGCTCAATCTTCTATCTCGCATTGCTACGCGCTCGAAAGAACCAATTCACTCATATAGCTAACGCAACCTATAGAGTTTGGGGAGTGCTGCTATTCTTTAAAAATGGTCTCCGTCTGTAATTTCCCGTTGTAGACATCTGAGGAGAGGGGGAATAAGAGTAGACCTACTACTTTTGCAAATCAAAGAAAGAACTTAAACAGACATCAATCATCTAATCTGAATTCTTTTACAATTGATAGATACCTATCATAGAAAAACCTTTCTCCAAGGAAGATTGCTTCTTGTTCCAGATTTGATCTGATCCTAAAATAGGTTACTTTGCTTTCTGCTCTATCGGAAAACGTTCTAACGTATTGATTCCCTAATTCTATTTCAAAAAAGAGTAAGACTCAATTTCCTTATGCCATCTGTAATACCCGATTTTAAGGACAAAACCAGATATGCACTATATATGAGTTTTAGAAGTCAAATCTCACATATAGCTACAAATAAGGGGTAATATCAAAAGACAATGCATAAATTATATAACATACTTAGTATAAAAGAGATAACCTTTAGTAACAAACAGTGGATAGATAACTCCAACTTCGGGTATTAACTCCACTCTACAGGATCCAACTGACTGGTTGATCACAAGCCCAAAACTTCTCCGGAGGTGTGGGGGAAATTGCAAGAGTGAGCACATATCGTACTCAACAAGTATAACCAGGGGTTCATGAGGCTAAAATAGCGGACACTGGTTTGACTGCATTTAGCTTTTATATGTAGATAGCATGTTTAACCATTGGATAGCAAATATCAAGGTAGCATAATTAATCCCATAACCACATGATCAAATGTATACAAGAATTATGAATAACACATATAAACAACATAATAAACCATCCTTTATTATCATTAATCATGTTCATCAGTGTCCATCTATTCCGTCAGTTTTCCGGGCCGCCCGTATCCGTGGGCACGGCTAGTATACCAGATTTAACACTCTGCAGAGGTTGTACATCTTTACCCATGAGTCATGATTTACCCTTTCGCCCGAGGTAGCTAGTCTCTTAACCCCCTTCCTAGGGAGGTCGGCAGGGATCACTATGAAGTCTTTCAAAGGTTCGTCTAACAAGTTAGGGCCGCTTGGTTTCATTAGTCAGTCCATGTGATTCACCCGCAGGAATCCACGGTCTGCTATTCCCCAATTGCGCCACAACGGGTAACCGCTAACGAGCTAGAAAAGTTACTCATACTTGACTAAAGCTAGAGCCATATAGCCCTCATGGTTGTACGAGTTGTCCCAGCTTTTGCCAAGGGATAAGTCCTTATGGAGGGTCAAGATCAATCCAGCAAAAGCCAGAGTTCTTTTCACCCTTTATGTTCAAATTGCTAGAAAGCTTATTTTATTGTTTATTGTATATCCAAACATTCATGTTACAAGATCATGGATTATTAATCAAGCACTAGCAAGAACTACCCAAATGCATATCCAAAATAGGTAACAAGGAATTCAGGATAACAATCATCTATGATTTTGCTAAGGTCATCAAGGTGGACACATGCATATGATATATTGTATTAATTGTGTATAGGTAACAAGGATAATCCAAAGTTATACTTGCCTTGATCAAAGCTCTCCTGAGCCTGCTGGTCTTCAAAGGCTTGGTCTTGCTTACCAACGTACGGCTCACCGTCTAATCCCGATCATCAATCAACAACACGCAATTCAATGTAGACAATCATACACGAAGCAAACAAGCTATAATTAGAACAATACACCAAACAGTGGTAAAACAAATATAAAAGTTTATCAAAATATTCTATGCAGCGCTACGATCACATAAACGTAAAGTTCACGAAAATCGGAATTAAAACGTGGAAGTTATGGATTTTCTAAGATTTCCTATAGATAAATAATTAATTAAATATTACTGCGAAAATAAAAAGTTTCAAAACAGTGGAATGATACTTCGATCATGTAGAGCTCATAATTACGAATCTAACGCAATTTGAATGGGTCGAAACGGATTTGAAACGAGCATTTTATGACTTAAAGAAACTCAGTGGCATTTTTGTAATTATTGAAAACGTATTTTGGGATGACCCGAAACGGTTTGCGTTTTTAAAAGAAGAAAACGTACTTCCGCAAATTCGCTTTAGGACTGCGGGTTTACTCTAAAAAAAACAGGGGCTCTTTAGCAAATTAGCCATCGAAGGGGTATGCTTTATTTTAGTCCGTTGGATCTTGATTGGATGGTAGAGATTAGATCCAGAGAGAGGAGAGCGCCGGCCGGTCAGAGCTGGGAGGGAACACGGCGGCGCCATAGCCAGTGCTCGCCGGAGTTGGGTGATACGGCGTTCCAGTGTGCCAAACTCGAATTCAAAAGCATGGGGAGCAAGAGGAGCTTGTTCCGAACTCACCTAGAGGCAAAACGATGGGCGCGCAAGGCTCGGAGGTGGCCGGCGTCGCGATTCGGCGGACGGGAAGCTCCTGCATGAGTCCGACATCAAGAGGTGAACAAAAGAGAGCGAGAAAACAGGAGAGAGTACTGCGGTTATGTTCAAGACCTCAAAGAGAAGTCTGGCGTCTCGTTTTCAGGGGTTTTGGGCCAACTCCAAGGATGAACGGCGGCGGCGGTTTAGTCTCGGCTTGCTAGCGAGATTTAGAGCACGTCTAGGGCAACCCGAGGCCAATTGGATGGGGAAAAGAGATCGGGGAAAGGGTCGCGGATCTTATAGGGTGCATGGTTTGGCTCCAGAGCAAGTAAATCCCGGGAAGGTCGGGATTTGGCAACCGGGATGGAGTCCGGTTTGCTGCCGGCTCAAGGTAGAAGAAAGGAAGGTGCTACTGACGAGCGGGCCCCGATTGTCAATGACTCAAGGTGCGGGGTCCACGCGTCAGGGAAAGAAAGGGGAGGGGAAGAGAAGCGTGCGTTCGCACGGCTGGCTTGGGCCGCGTACGCGCGCTGGGCCGAGTGGACGCTGGGCCGAAACTGCGAGAGGGAGAAGGAGGCGCGGGGCTGGAAAGGATGGGGTGGGCCTTCGGGCCAGAAAGCAGAGGGAGAATTTTTTTTCTTTTGTTTGTTTCTTTTTGTTTCCTTTTTTTTATTTCAAAGCCATTTCAAAAACAAATTTGAAAATATTTTAACTTTGATCAAAGTCACACAGTACAAAAATATAAATGATCTAGCATGAGTGCGCATACATGTTACTAAATTCTATGATAAGTTTTAATTTAATGACAAATATTATTTTTCCTATATTTTCATGAGCACAAAAACAATAAATTAAATTGTTTTTCACCTATTTCAAAATGAGCAAAATTTTGGGTGTTACAAATCTAACCCCCTTAAAATGAATCTCGTCCTCGAGATTCGAAAGAGACACAGATCCGCTTAGAGAAAACATAATAAAGATCTTGATAACTCTTTCAACTTTTACAACTTGCATACCAAAGATAAACTCAAATTTTCCACAGAGTGTCTATTATTCATAAACCGATCACTGTCCATCTTGACTACCAACTTTTTGGCTTACAACTCAAAGACATAATAACTTAGCATGGATATGCCTCCTCAGGTAGGAGTGGTCCACCTTGATACTCAATTCTTTTCCCTGATGGTGCGGTTAAGAAAATTTTCCACTGGGTAGCATAGATCACTGCCTTGTGTGCACATAACCATCCATTGCCAAGAACCAAAGGAATATTGAGTGACTCTAGCACAATGAGGTTTACAGTGAAGTTTTCCTTCTTTATGACAAGATTAATATTTGAGCAAACCTGATCTGCCTGTATTTCTCCCATTGGGGTTTGAACTAACAAAGGCTTTCTCGTCGGACACTTCACCCGTTCGATTGTCTTTACCAGGTTGGCGGATATGAAAGAGTGCGAAGCACTTCAGTC
Organism: Sorghum bicolor; assembly: GCF_000003195.3. Classification (NCBI taxonomy): domain Eukaryota; kingdom Viridiplantae; phylum Streptophyta; class Magnoliopsida; order Poales; family Poaceae; genus Sorghum; species Sorghum bicolor. The sequence goes on from NC_012877.2 coordinate 50,170,253, forward strand.
AAACATAGCAAAAACTAGCACTGAGTCCACTTGAATATAGCCTCCCACCACTTTAGTGGCTCCTTGAATGTTATGCCTATCCACATTGTTCAGTCTTCCATTGATATAATTTCGCTGTACTTTATTTCCGAGAGCAGGCTTCTTACGAGCTTTCCTTTTACGCTTCCGCCGTTGTGGATTTTGATTTGATTCATTGTCAACTTGCTCTTCCATATTATTATTTTGATAACACTCAGCTTTGTCATACTCATAGCATCTTTCTTCAAAATCAAGATGATCATATTCTTCCCACCTATCCATGAGAGGCGTCATATTATGCTCCGAATCCATGGGACACTACACTCCCTGTCATCAAGTGACCAACGTCAGAAACATGGCAAGGGTAGATGATCATAATCAGAGGATACTCAAGACGACAATTATCACTTCAAGATAGTTTAAATATGCATCATCCAGTGATATCAAGGTACTACCCCCCTTAAAATGAGATTGATTGGGGAACACTAGGGACTACTTCTCCTATCCTTTTTAGACGCTACACATCATATAGTCTTTTAAATTCGCTGTACTGAGTCTCTTGATCCAACATTATCCAATTCTTCTCCATGTAACCCCTTTATTTGGGCTACCCCCCCTTAGTAAAAGTCATCTAGGGGGCACAGGATTGGTAGCTTGCATGTTTTCCCGGCAGGTTAACTAACATTGAGAACCTCTGACATCCCAAAGAACTTATGTGTAAGGGGAGAACAAACAGGTATCCTGAATTTTTCTCATGATATGAAAACACCAGCGTAGTAAAATACATATAACTCTTATTCTGTCAATCCAACAGAGTTATAGCTTATACCGTTAGAAAACTTATGAAATTCTCTACCACTTTCATGTAGAAGACCTCCTTAGATTCTGTCTTTAAGCTTAGGTAAAACAACCAAACATAATATCCTTCCTGATATAGTCTCAGCAAAGGTGCTGTAACTTCCAAAACTTATATCTCGAGCTACTTAACTCATCTGGAGACGATCCTTACATTTTTTAAAAGCTTAGGAAATCCTCTACAACTTTTGTATACGATGTTTTCCCAGATTCTGTCTTTAACTTGGCTGAGAATAGGAAATGTCAGATCTGTCCAGATTTTGAAACAGAACAGAAACATCCAATTGAAAATATCATATCTCAGGTTCTACTTATCCAAATAAGTCCCAGCTTATACTGTTGGAAATATTAGAAAATTTTCTACAACCTTTCTATAGAACACTTTTCCAAATTCTATAGTTATATTTGTCTTACACATTCAGCAACCAAAACTGGTCCAGATTCTTGACAGCACATCTGTATCATCTTGTGATTTTTGTAACTTCCAATCCATAATAGCTATTAGGGTGATTCTTGCGGTCAGGGAAAGATCTTGAAGTCTGTTTGTTCCCAGAAAAATTTGATAAACTTTGCATGATCAGAACTTGGGATACACCGACATTATGGCAGACTGCTCCAAAATCAGCAAGGGATGGAAACATGAGATATCCGAACCCAACTACTTATTTCATTAATCCTTATACCTTCGATCTATAAACTAAATGAAATTGTGAAGAAACTCACAAAATCATTACACTCATTACAAAGATCCAAATCAAACATAAACATAATAACAAGCAATTAAGCATTAAAGGTTCACAAGGCACACAAACTCAACTTTCACCACTAGCGTTTTTATTACACAAGGGGACACAAACTCCTAAATTTTAGGCTCGGTGTGGCTACTTTCATGATGCATCAGTTGCTTCTTTTGTGGACAAGAGCTTATATAATGTCCTTCTTGTTGACAATGAAAACACCTTCTCTTAGCTGGATCCTTTGTGATGTTATTTTCCACTGAAGTGTTGTTCGGTGTGTCATCAACTCGCTGACTCTGATGGTTTATCTTTGTATGATTAGATTTCTTCCTATATTGCTTGATCCTTTGAGGTTGAAACTCTTTATAAGTGATTGTCCATCCATCTATGCATACCTCATGAGCAGTGGGATTAGCTTGGGGAATTTGTTCATCTCCAAGGTTTGGGTTTTCCTGACGAGAATTTGAAGCTACATGTGACATCTTGGGATTTGGGTGTTGATCACTTCCCAATGTCGGTTCTAGTGCTTTTGCCTTCCTCTTCTTATCCTCATTAGTCACACAGGTTGGTTTTGTCTTAACTTCCTTTTTAGATGACATATTCCGAAGACAAGGAAGACCATAATGCTCACAACAGTGACATTGATCCTGATATCCTGATGTATTACTCCCAACGCTTCCATGATTTCTCATATTTTTTCAAGCTTCTGCTACTTGTCTCCTCACGGGTCCTGAGATACATTGTTGAGAGTTCTTATTCTGAGTTATTCCTTCCACTACTTGTGTTTGCATGGCTAGAAGCTTCTCCATGTCGAATGCTTTTACGGTTGGCAAATCTGGGTGCTTTTGTTCGTTCTTGTCAAAGATCTTCTCGTTTTGATCCATCTAAAGAGACAAAGAGAGAGGATTTAGAATAGAGACAAGATTTTATAAAAGAACTGGGCAAGAGGTAAGCATAACTTTTAGCAACTATCAAGGTCAAGGCGAAAGCAAGAGGTAAACAAAGATAGAAGCATGCTAAAACGTCGAGTTCTAACTAGGCTTGCGTCCTACAGTCAGCATTGCTTTGATACCACTTTGTAATACCCGATTTTAAGGACAAAACCAGATATGCACTATATATGAGTTTTAGAAATCAAATCTCACATATAGCTACAAATAAGGGGTAATATCAAAAGACAATGCATAAATTATATAACATACTTAGTATAAAAGAGATAACCTTTAGTAACAAACAGCGGATAGATAACTCCAACTTCGGTTATTAACTCCACTCTACAAGATCCAACTGACTAGTTGATCACAAGCCCAAAACTTCTCCTGAGGTGTGGGGGAAATTGCAAGAGTGAGCACATATCGTACTCAACAAGTATAACCAGGGGTTCATGAGGCTCAAATAGCGGACACTGGTTTGACTGCATTTAGCTTTTATATGTAAATAGCATGTTTAATCATTGGATGGCAAATATCAAGGTAGCATAATTAATCCCATAATTACATGATCAAATGTATACAAGAATTATGAATAACACATATAAACAACATAATAAACCATCCTTTATTATCATTAATCATGTTCATCAGTGTTCATCTATTCTGTCAGTTTTCCGGGCCGCCCGTATGCGTGGGCATGGCTAGTATACCAGATTTAACACTCTGCAGAGGTTGTACATCTTTACCCATGAGTCATGATTTACCCTTTCGCCCGAGGTAGCTAGTCTCTTAACCCCCTTCCTAGGGAGGTCGGCAGGGATCACTATGAAGTCTTTCAAAGGTTCGTCTAACAAGTTAGAACCGCTTGGTTTCATTAGTCAGTCCATGTGATTCACTCGCAGGAATCCACGGTCTGCTATTCCCCAATTACGCCACAACGGGTAACCGCTAACGAGCTAGAAAAGTTACTCATACTTGACTAAAGCCCATATAGCCCTCATGGTTGTACGAGTTGTCCCAGCTTTTGCCAAGGGATAAGTCCTTATGGAGGGTCAAGATCAATCCAGCAAAAGCCAGAGTTCTTTCCACCCTTTATGTTCAAATTGCTAGAAAGCTTATTTTATTGTTTATTGTATATCCAAACATTCATGTTATAAGATCATGGATTATTAATCAAGCACTAGCAAGAACTACCCAAATGCATATCCAAAATAGGTAACAAGGAATTTAGGATAACAATCATCTATGATTTTGCTAAGGTCATCAAGGTGGACACATGCATATGATATATTGTATTAATTGTGTATAGGTAAAAAGGATAATCCCATGTTATACTTGCCTTGATCAAAGCTCTCCTGAGCCTGCTGGTCTTCAAAGGCTTGGTCTTGCTTACCAACGTACGGCTCACCGTCTAATCCCGATCATCAATCAACAACACGCAATTCAATGTAGACAATCATACACGAAGCAAACAAGCTATAATTAGAACAATACACCAAACAGTGGTAAAACAAATATAAAAGTTTATCAAAATATTCTATGCAGCGCTACAATCACATAAACGTAAAGTTCACGAAAATCGGAATTAAAACGTGGAAGTTATAGATTTTCCAAGATTTCCTATAGATAAATAATTAATTAAATATTACTACAAAAATAAAAAGTTTCAAAACAGTGGAATAATACTTCTATCATGTAGAGCTCATAATTACGAACCTAACGCAATTTCAATGGGTCGAAACGGATTTGAAACGAGCATTTTATGACTTAAAGAAACTCAGTGGCATTTTTGTAAATATTGAAAACGTATTTTGGGATGACCCGAAACCGTTTACGTTTTTAAAAGAAGAAAACATACTTCCGCAAAGTCGCTTTAGGACTGCGGGTTTACTCTAAAAAAAACAGGGGCTCTTTAGCAAATTAGCCATCGAAGGGGTATGCTTTATTTTAGTCCGTTGGATCTTGATTGGATGGTAGAGATTAGATCCAGAGAGAGGAGAGCGCCGGCCGGTCAGAGCTGGGAGGGAACACGGCGGCGCCATAGCCAGTGCTCGCCGGAGTTGGGTGATACGGCGTTCCAGTGTGCCAAACTCGAATTCAAAAGCATGGGGAGCAAGAGGAGCTTGTTCCGAACTCACCTAGAGGCAAAACGATGGGCGCGCAAGGCTCGGAGGTGGCCGGCGTCGCGATTCGGCGGACGGGAAGCTCCTGCATGAGTCCGGCACCAAGAGGTGAACAAAAGAGAGCGAGAAAACAGGAGAGAGTACTGCGGTTATGTTCAAGACCTCAAAGAGAAGTCCGGCGTCTCGTTTTCAGGGGTTTTGGGCCAACTCCAAGGATGAACGGCGGCGGCGGTTTAGTCTCGGCTTGCTAGCGAGATTTAGAGCACGTCTAGGGCAACCCGAGGCCAATTGGATGGGGAAAAGAGATCGGGGAAAGGGTCGCGGATCTTATAGGGTGCATGGTTTGGCTCCAGAGCAAGTAAATCCCGGGAAGGTCGGGATTTGGCAACCGGGATGGAGTCCGGTTTGCTGCCGGCTCAAGGTAGAAGAAAGGAAGGTGCTACTGACGAGCGGGCCCCGATTGTCAATGACTCAAGGTGCGGGGTCCACGCGTCAGGGAAAGAAAGGGGAGGGGAAGAGAAGCGTGCGTTCGCACGGCTGGCTTGGGCCGCGTCCGCGCGCTGGGCCGAGTGGACGCTGGGCCGAAACTGCGAGAGGGAGAAGGGGGCGCGGGGCTGGAAAGGATGGGGTGGGCCTTCGGGCCAGAAAGCAGAGGGAGAATTTTTTTTCTTTTGTTTGTTTTCTTTTTGTTTCCTTTTTTTTATTTCAAAGCCATTTCAAAAACAAATTTGAAAATATTTTAACTTTGATCAAAGTCACACAGTACAAAAATATAAATGATCCAGCATGAGTGCGCATACATGTTACTAAATTATATGATAAGTTTTATTTTAATGACAAATATTATTTTTCCTATATTTTCATGAGCACAAAAACAATAAATTAAATTGTTTTTCACCTATTTCAAAATGAGCAAAATTTTGGGTGTTACACCATTGCACGCTACCGAAGCAGGCTCTCCGTCTATGCGTCCTGAACCTGAAGATAGAGACCCCAGCTAGACCTATTTAGTTTGAGACCTGAAAGCCCACACACCTATCGGAACTTTCGACAGTCAGAACTCCCAAAAATAAAGCATCTTTCTGGGGCACATCTCCTTCTTCCGGACTCTGAATTAGATGTTCCATATATGTTTTTTTTGACCGTCTCGACCAGAGAAACGCAATGGTAAAAGCCATTCCATGTTATGGCAACTTCACAAAAGGAATAATTTTGTTTGTCAACAAGGAGTTTTCTTTCTTCCTATCTCTATTGCGTTCGAAGAAATTTTTTACCTGACCTGCACCATCGTCTTAAAAGTAGCTGCACCAAAAAAATCCAGACGAAAAAAAATGCTGAAATTTTACCTCTTTATTATTAACTAGTAAAACATGCCCGTGCGTTGCAAAGGAGAAACTGATATATTTTTTATAATTTATTTTATGTAAATTAATATTAGTAATAATATCACAATGCTCTATTAAATCTATATCAAATTAAAATAATCAAATTAGATTTGTACCATTGGAAGAACCAAAGTTTAGTAAAATAGCATAAAAAAGATTCAACTTTAGAAATTCGGCATCAAAATATTTCTCCCATGTTGTCTTCTACCATGTCCGTTAAATTGACGTTAACTTGAATGTTGCATGTTATGTAACCTCCATCACCCCTGTAATGGTGGCACGAACGATAGATGTTCCCACGAAATCCCTCGAGGCATGAACCCGAGGCCTTCGTCAGGCGTAGTTAGGCACTCTATCATCATTGAATGTATGTTTTTTTTAACTTACATAAGTGTGGGTTGTAAGCATAGGTCACATGTGTATTACACATCGTTGTTGGACAAGTGTTGTTCAAACTTATATGGGCATAAGTTCAAATCATGGACATCACAAAGAGAAGTCCAAGGGTATTATAATAAGTAAAAAATGACAATCAGAAAAATTCTTTTGCTCTTTAATATCAAGTATGTAGATGTAGAATATAGATATTGATTAGATTGGACAACAAACTGCTTAAGACTTCAGTTTACAATTATATTAGTCTGACCATTGATTTATCCAAGCTATAAGAAAAATAAAATTTATTAATAATAAAACTATATTAAAAATCTAGTCATAAGAATATTTTATTAATTAATGGGGTAGAAGAGGTAAGGGTTCAAAGAAAATAATATTATATTTATTATTGAATATAATCAGAAAAATTATAGAAAAAAATCATAAAAAGACTTGGAAGAAATGGACTCAAAATACTTCTTAAAAAAAGGAAAATAAATGAGAGAATAAAACAAGAGAAAAATTGAACGAGAACTGGAAATAAATACCAAACAAAAACAGAGAGAAATGGAAAGAGCATAGAAATCGAAGCGAAAAAACAATGAACAAAAAAGTTAATTGTAGCTAAAATAGAAAAGAAATAAAACTTTAGCGGACATGGGAAAAAATAGGGCACATAAAAATTAGTCGTAGGTTCCCCTAAAAAATCATCATAGGGTTTGTTAGGGATAAAATTTCATTGCTTCTTTGGTGTTCGGCTCTGGATAGTCGGTACTCATATAATATATATAAAAAGATTTGTCTAGCACTTGTGTTCAAGTGGTATAGTGGTAGCCCATTTTGACTTCAACCTTAGAGACCAAAGTTTAAATGCTATGAGCAGTATATTTTTTTCCCAAGCGGATGTATTTATATTTCAGTAAAATGGGCCGAGCAGTGGCCCGTTAGCAAGTCAGACCGGTCAACAACGTAAGCTCGGTTTATATTTCAGTAAAACTAGGAGGATTCCCTGCGCGTTGCTACGGGTATGAAAGGGGAATATAAATATGGTCTCAGTGTAGTCTATCTATATATATAGTTTTAGTAGTCAGTTTTAAAAGAGGAAGAGATGAGATCACGCGAGAAAATAATTGCTAGCAGTATGCATGTATGGTCATGTGTAGGTAGCTACATCCACTGAAACCATTTGTGAGTGAGCACTTAATTGCATACAGCAACAGAAGAAGTGGATGATGATGTGGCGCAAAAAGGTGCAAGAGAATTAGCTTAGTGGGATTTGTCTTTATAGTATATATAGATGGGCCGAGCAGTGGCCCGTTAGCAAGCCAGACTAGTCAACAACGTAAGCTGGGGCGAACAGTGGCCCGTTAGGGCAAGCGGAACGTAAGTTGGGCCGAATAGTGGCCCGTTAGGCCTAACAGATGAGGCTGGATTTTTGTCTCTTTATTAATAGGTACAGACTAGCAAAACATGCACGTGCGTTGTAACGAGAGAAATAAGCTATAAAAAATATGTGTAATGATATATTTATTTTATTTTATTTTATGTAAATTAATATTGATAATAATACGACAATGCTCTATTAAATCTATATCAAATTAAAATAATAAATTTGTACCAATGGAAGAACTAAAGTTTAATAAAATAGCATAAAAAATATTCAACTTTAGAAATTCGGCATCAAAATATTTCTCCCATGTTACCTTCTACCATTTCCATTAGATTAACGTTAACTTGTATCACCTCTGTAATAGTGGCACGAATGATAGATGTTCCCACGAAATCCCTCAAGGCATGAACCCGGAGCCTTCGGCCAGCGTAGTTAGGCACTCTATCATCATTGAACGTATGTTGTTTTTTAACTTACATGAGCGTGGGTTCTAATCATAAGTCACATGTGTATTACGCGTCGTTGTTGGAGAAATGTTGTTCTAACTTATATGGGCATAAGTTCAAATCATGGACATGACAGAGAGAAGTGCAAGGGTATTATGATAAGTAAAAAAAGACAATCGGAAAAATCTTTTTCTCTTTAATAACAAGTATGTAGATATACAATATAGATATTGATTAGATTGGACAACAAACTGCTTAAGACTTCAGTTTACACTAACATTAGTCTGACCATTGATTTATCCAAGCTATAATAAAAATAAAATTTATTCATAATAAAACTATATTAAGAATCTAGTGATAAGAATATTTTATTAATTAATGGGATAGAAGATGTAAGGATTCAAAGACTAATAATATTATATTTTATTATTGAAGATAATCAGAAAAAACTATAGAAAAAATTCATGAAAAAGACTTGGAAGAAACGGACTCAAAATACTTCTTATAAAAGGAAAAATAAATGAGAAAATAGAACAAGAGAAAAATTGAACGAGAACTAGAAATAAATACCGAACAAAAAAAGAGAGAAACGGAAAGAGCATGGAAATCAAAGTGAAGAAACAATGAACAAAAAAGTTAATTGTAGCTAAAATAGAAAAAAAATAAATCTTTTAACGGACATGGGAAAAAATAGGGCACATAAAAATTTCATCGTAGGTTCCCAAAAAAAGCATCGTAGGTTTCAGAGTATTGAAAAGTTAGTGATAGAATTTCATTGCTTCTTTGGTGTTCGGCTTTGAATAGTCGTTACTCATACAATAAATATAAAATGATTTGTCTAGAACTTAGAGTTGAAGTGGTGCAGTGGTAGCCCATTTTGACTCCAGCCTTAGTGACCAAGGTTCAAATCTTATGAGTAGCATATTTTTTGAACAATGGCCCGTTAACAAGATAGACCGGTCAACAATGTAAGCTGGGCCGAACAGTGAACAGTAGCCCGTTAGGCCAAGCGCAACGTAAGCTGGGCCAATCAGTGGTCCGTTAGGTTCAGTAGACAAAAAATACTTCAGACAAAAAAGACTGAAATTTTATCTCTTTATTAATAGATATAGATATAGAAAGTATAAATATAGATATACATATAGCTATAAATATCCTCCATTTTTAAAAGAAAATTTGCATAGCAGATAGCACACGCACATCTCATAGAGCCGAGGAGGGGAGTCGGAGACACGGCGGTGTCGCCGTCAGGCATCAGGGATGATGGAATCAGCGGCTACCAGAAGGACTGAAGGGCCGGGCAGAGTGAGATTAGGGGGTGTTTACAGACCCTGTAGCATTTTATTTTATTTACTAATTAGTCTATAATTATAGACTAATTAGTCTAAAAAGATTTGTTACAAAAATTATCTTTTAACTGTTGTTTTAGTTTTGCAAATAGTATATATTTAGGCCTTGTTTAGTCCAAAAAATTTGCAAATTTTTTCAGATTCCTTGTAACATCGAATCTCGCGGTACATGTATGGAGCATTAAATATAGATGACAAAATAAATAATTACACAATTTATCTGTAACTTGCGAGACGAATCTTTTGAGCCTAGTTAGTCCATAGTTGGACAATATTTGTCAAATACAAATGAAAGTGCTATAGTATCTATTTTGTAAATTTTTTTGAAACTAAGCAAGACCTTAGTACTTTATGTATGTGTTCAAACATTCGTTATAATGAGTGATAAAAAAACAGCGCTGCTAGCGCCCGGACGTCCGGCATCAACAGCGCGTCCGGACGGTGGGCTCTCCACTCACACCACATAGAGAAAAAAAGAAAAGTCAACTCACCCCACGTGGAGGACTACCCTCGTCCGCTCCCCCGCACAAGGAGTCTGTTCCCCACCCCCCACGAGCACGGGATCCGCCCTGCCCCTCACTTCGCCGCCCCCTAGCACATCCGCCCGCGGCCAAACTCGTACCCATAAAAACCGACTCCCGCACCGAGCCCGCACAGAGAAAAACGACCACCATGTGCACAGATCTATCTGTCCACAAACTCTGCAACCTAGCACCTCTCACCCTACCATCAACTCACCACCATAGTCTGTCCTCTAGCTGCAACAATGAAAAAAGGCTATTGCAAAATATCGAAGGACATCTAAAATGCAAAAAAAACTGCTAAAACAAACGGAAAAAGCTATTAAAACATCGAAAAAACATCAAATGCAACAAAACAAAAATATGTAACTGCGACATAAAAAAAGTCTACTGCAACATTCAAAAACATCTACTGCAACATCGGGTGAAAATCTGCTGCAATATTTAGAAAAATCTATTACAACATCTCAAGCACTACTAATGCAACATCAGAAAAAACGCCTGTTGCAACAAAAAAAATCTACTGCAACATCGAGAGAGAATCTGCTGCAACAATGAGAAAAAGCTATTACAACATCTCAAGCACTAATAATGCAACATTGAAAAAACATCTGTTGCAACAAAAAAATTTACTGCAACATCGGAGGAGAATTTGCTGCAACAAAGGAAAAAAGCAAAAATGAAACATCTCGAAGAATTGCTCTGCAACATCAGAGAAACACCTGTTGCAGCAACCAAAAAAAGATATTGTTGCAACATTCCACATCATCTGTTGCAACACCGAAAATAAATTATTGCAAAACAACGAGATGTGACTCGCTGGAACACTAGCTACCACCAAACCCTTGGATCTAGAAGGGGAAGAAGAAGAAGAAGAGAAGGAGGCGCAGGAAGAGAGAAGATCTAGATCTAGTGGGAGAGAGGAGGGGGAGAAAGACCTCAGATCTAGATCCCTCTCTACCTACCTCGTCGGAGCCACATCGTCGTCCTCATCTCTAGAGACATGGAGGTCACAGTGCACGAGGATGAGAGAGCAGGGAGGGAGGAGAGGCGTGCGGGCTCCCTGGAAGGAGGAGGAGGAGGAGAAAGGTTCAGATCTAGATCCCGAGGAGGAGGACTAGACCTTAGATCCAGATCCCTCCACGACATACCTCATCGGAGCCGCCGCCGTCGTCCTAGTCTCCACTGGAAGTGCAAGATCTGAGTCGCAGAGAGAGGAGCGTGTATGGAGGTCACGGAGGAGCGAGGGAACGAGGAAGGGAGGGAGCACGGGAGGGCGGGCGTGCAGCGAGCTCGCATGCGTGGGCGTGGTGTCTCTGCTCTAGAGATGGCCTAAAGAGCAGGGAGGAAAACAGGCGGAGAAGAAAGAGTGCGAGGCAAAAAGCGGAGAAAAAGCGAGTACCGGAGAAAACGGGTCCATTCGGACCGACGGGCTACGAAGCGGTGCGTCCGGAGCAGGACGCCCGGTCTATAGCATTACCGATAAAAAAACACTTTGGAACCAAACGAGCCTAGCTTAGAGCCGGTGTGATGTGACGTAAGACAGAGTCCCGGGATCAGATGCGCCTGATTTCTTAAAAAACAAATTTGCATTGATTGGTGCGTGTCCGACGCCCAAGTCCTCATACTTCCCTTCGAGGTTGAGCTCCTTTTCTTCTCACCCGCTGAAATTTCAATTCTTTGTTGGTGGGAGTCGTTGGTGTCCTCCAAAAAATATTTGTCGGCCCATAACAAAGCGGATAGTTAGACGGTCGGTGGCGATGAAAACGCATTCAATTCTAGAGAAAATTGGTATTCTAGGACTCTTAGGCACTCATAATGCAACACTCTATTATAGAGTCCAAGACAATTAGATCTTGTTTAGATACAGCTAAAAACCAAAAACTTTACAAGATTTCTCATCACATCGGATCTTACTGCACATGCAAGGAACATTAAATATAGATAAAAAAGATAACTAATTGTACAGTTTACTTGTAAATCACGAGTCAAATCTTTTAAGCCTAGTTGCTCCATGATTGGATAATGTTTGTCAAATAAAAACGAAAGTGCTACAGTGTCAAAATTTAAAAAGTTTTTGGATCTAAACAAGGCCTTAATTACATATTATTTATGATATTTTGCTGATGTGGCAGCATATTTATTGAAGAAAGAGGTAGAAAAAAATAAGACTCCAAGTCTTATTCAGACAATAAGTCCACATTGTTCAAGGCAATAAATAAGTTTAGACTCTATAATAGAGTCTGCATTGTGAGTGCCCTTAGGTCTTGTTTAGTTTTTAAAATTTTTTAAGATTCCCCATCACACGAATCTTACGGCACATGCATAAAGTATTAAATATAGATAAAAAAGATAGCTATATCTGCATTACCTAACTATATATATATTATATATATATATAATATCAAAGAGGTAAAATTTCAGTCTACTGGACAATGCAGAGTTTCTTTCGTCCAAACTTATATATAACTCGTGCTTATACAAGTTATAAAATAGCTCTTGTCTAACATGATATGGAGTTCGATTCTAGTTTATATAGGTCCTATATATGGTAAATTTGATAGCTAAGAAGAGTCCTAATCCTAATTCATAAATAGATTACTTCAATCTTTTGAGTAAGCTAAATAAGAATTCTAATTCAAGAGTTTGATTTCAGATTTATATTGACACTATATATGATAACCTTGATAGCTAGGAATTCTAATCCTAATCCTAATATAAATAGATTACTCATCTTTAAGTAATCCAAATAAAAAAAGATATAAGTTTTCTATTTTCCTAGCAACAAGAGTTGGCTAAATATAACATTTTAAAGTTTACAAAACTATTTAGGTCTTGTTTAGTTTCCAAAAGATTTTGTAAAATTTTTTAGATTCTCCGTCACATCGAATCTTTAGACGTATGCATGGAGTATTAAATATAGACAAAAATAAAAACTAATTACACAGTTTGGTCTGAATTGACGAGATGAATCTTTTGAGTCTAGTTAGTTCATGATTGGACAATATTTGTCAAATACAAACGAAATTGGTACTATTTATATTTTGTAAAATATTTTGCAAGTAAAGAAGACCTTTTATGATGATGTCAGCAATTTTGTTTGCAAACAGGGTCCACTGCACCAGTGCAGCTCCTAGGCCGCGCTGCTGTCAGTCCGCAAATCCTCTCCGCACGCTGCTATGGGTGCCACGCCGAAAGCCACCTTCCAATAGCGTGCGAATTAATGGGCAGCAATTGCCGGATGGAGTTTAGGTCTTGTTTAGTTCCCAAAAAATTTTGCAAAATTTTTCAGATTCCCCGTCACATCGAATCTTTAGACACATACATGGAGTATTAAATATAGACAAAAATAAAAACTAATTGCACAGTTTGGTCGAAATTGACGAGACGAATCTTTTGACTCTAGTTAGTCCATGATTGGACAATATTTATCAAATACAAACGAAAGTGTCACTATTCATATTTTGCAAAAAAATTTGGAAGTAAACAAGGCCTTAGCATGACCCGGGTTTGACTCTGGCAAATCAGAGAACGAGGGCAGACTGAAATTTTGGCTCTTTATAGATAGATATAGATTAGTAAAGAAATTTCATCGGAGTTCGGTCTCGTTCACTGGGCTGACTGGCTACCGCCTCTGGCTGGCTGGCTGCGAGACTGTGTGGCAGGTAGACGAATCTGATTAAGGCTTTCGCAAATAGTACGAAAATTGTTTTTGTTGCTTTATGGACGTATGAGATCTGATAGTTGTTTTATTACCTGTTCATGGTGCATATGGTTGCCAGTCTGATGGAATTATTTATTCAGTACAAATGTGTTAGAGCTATAGAGCTGTGAAGATAAAGCTGGGATTTTTATATATGTACATTTAGATACATAAGTTGGTTTTGGTGTTTGTAATTGAGCTATTCGATTAATCTCTAGCTGCAAAATCGAGTATGGTGTAGTCTTAGTTGTAGGTGTGTTGTAGGTATATGATCCTATGTAAGTATGAGCAAGTGAAATGGATTGTGCACACAACGTACATTGCTACCAAGGATCACACTATACTAAAAAATATAATATAGAACAACTCTGATTCATAAGGTTGCTAGGAACACATATAAACAGATGCTAAGGCAGTTTTGAAGTGCATTCACCGGAGGAAATGCATACATATATGAATGACACCAAAACAAGCAAAACAATATAAAGTTTTGAAGTGAACTATAGCTTGACATATCAAAGGTAAAATGGGAGGTGTAAATTAAAAACAAACCTATGTAAACAGAACCATGATAAACACCTTTGAGACTTGCAAAAAGTTCTTCCTTTGTAATCTCCAATGTCTCTAGGTTAGTCTTATCAAGTATCTGAGAATATCAGGAGTAGCCTTTAGTGGAAAACTATCTAAACTATAGTATATATACATGGAAGCGTATTCAAAAATAAATAGGTAAAAAAGTTTCTGTAGATTTTGATTGCTTTGAGGAGCTTACCAGGATAGTGCAGTACTACCAGCGTTGATTTATTCCATATGTGCATACAATAGAAATATGATGTTGTTTCAGCAAGGATGACAAAAAATATATACATACCAATAATGCAATGGGAAATGAGGCTGAAGCCTAAAAACATAAGAAGCACATGTAAGATACTTCCTCCATTATCTTTTATAGGACGCCATAACATTTCACATAATTATCCTTTTATTGGGCGTGATAGATAAATTTGAGGAGTAAATAATTAGAGGAGCAAATGTATTAGTGAATGGACATAGGGAATATTGCAGTGTTTTTGTGCGTGGTCCTTAAACTACAACAAATGCAAACTTTAAAAATAAAAAACATGGGAAAACACATATAGACATTATTGTGCACAAATAAAATTCTTATGATGCAACCTCCGAGCAGCACGCATGACACAGCAGACACGAGCGAGAGGAACATGGGCCGGTGGACTCCAAAATGAAGCAAAAGTTAAATCCAGATGCACCAGGTTATCATGTGTGCAAAAAGAAAATCGAAGTGGTTGGATTAAACAAGAAATCACCATCAATGGTCACATGTTGTTGTCTTTCCTCCCATTATTTCTCCATCGTCAATGTCGAAACCAAGAGAATTTTATGGGTCCAGACCTATTGACTGTACCATGGAGAGAAGAAAATTTAGAATGGAAAAAGCATGATCCGAAAACTCCTGATTTGAGCAGTTCAAAATCAGAACTCATAAGGATGAAAAGAAAAAACAGGTCTCATAAATATATTAGGCACAGTGAAATTTTAAAAACATATGGACAATGTCAACACAAATATCTTTCATAAAAAACCTTCTGATGTCAACAATCTGGGTAGAGAGGTAGGCCCACTTTCTCCTTTCTCTCATTAATTACAACATATGCTTAGAGTAAGTATGCAGAGGACACCTATTAATTGTTTTTGTGCAGTACATACATTTAATAATTGTCAATTCTTCAATACCCATGGCCTCAAGATATAACCAGAAAATATTAGGCTCCTTTCATATGTTGTTGTTGAGCACAGGGAAAAACACAGGTGATGTCAAAATTGACGACAATGAATAGAAAAACAGTTTGCCGTGTTATGCTTTATTTAAAATGCATAAACTATGGTTTATCATCTAAAATAAGCAAATGATTATAAAAAAGCACAAACCTGACAATATACAAATAAGGTTGGAAATGAGACTTTTGAAAAAGAAAGCCTGCATGTGGCAGATGACATAGCCAAAAAAAAAAAAAAAGAGATGCGAGCCGAACCTCCATCAACCACCCCCAAATTTCAGTTTGCTAAACATCAAATCACTTTGGGTGCGCAAAAATAAATGAGGTATCCATTTTTTTGTGTGTAAACCTGGAATCATTTTTATCTAAAAATAGCAAAACACAAATTAGCTCATGGTTGGCAGCAAATGTGGCTGGTTTGAGAAAATATTTTTAAAAAATCGATTCATGGCCAAAGGTGAAGCTCCAAGGAGAGAGGGTGAGAGGGGGTAAGGGAGAGAGGGAGGGAGCACCAACAATCCAGCTATTCGGTAATAATGCACATACCTGTTTAGTGCATTTAAGTGATAATGCACATACTTGTTCTCATACTGCAATTAAGTGATAATGCACATACCTGTTTTTACATATTCTGGTAGAAGAATTTTTCACCTTTGGAGGTTCATGAAGCAACAGTAGCCTGCATGAAAATCACATTATGTAGTTAAAATCCTACATTAGTACCTCTAAAGATACTGACGCAATGTAGTTCCCAAAGATAAAATTCAGAATATGTTATTAACAAACAATATAGCAAAGGCTAACTAATATTATTTAGAGAAGATCTCCTAAATCATCAGTTGTTGTTGCATAAACCCCAAAGTAGACAACAAATTTGGAGGATGAGTTAGTCTAATCAGGAAGATTATATACCAATAACGCATACTGGGTAGCATTTTCTCAGTTAGCTTATCGTAGGTGGAACCTTCCAGATAGCCTGATGCAACCAGAATAAACATAGCATGCAACACGTATACTGGGAAATCATCCACTCTTAGCCCCAAAGGCCCAAACTACTTAAGGAGGTCATAGAGTAATCATTGATTCAAAATAGCCCTGAATGAATGAATTAAAATATATCCTTCCATAAAACATTGGCAGTTTTCTCTAGACATAGAACAAATAGTATCTATTTCTTTTTTTGGTAAATAGCCTGCTGCTAACCAAATTGTTAAACCCAGTTTTAATTATATATAACATCTTCAAAACAATCCCTTCAATTTGTCTACACAAATAAAAAAAATACAAATATGCTAGTAGGGACAAAGAAATATTACTAACATAAGGAGGTCAGGAGGAGCAAGGAGAAATTTGGCAGGTTCGAAACTCTCTTCAGTTTTTCTTCATCTGCTCTAACACAAAAGGCACTAACAAGCACAACATCCAAAGATTTAAAGTAAGGAAGTTTATATTACCTAAAGCTTTCTCATTCTAAATGCAAAATATAGACAAATAAATGGGAGCATGGGGCACATAATTAGAGAGAAGCAAACACCTTGGGTTTCACGTCTTCACTTTGCTGCTATGAAATTGTGCTCCATCGCTAGAATTTTTTTCCACTGCACCATCGGAGGATTTTTTTCCTGATTTTTAAGGCTAGAACCTGCATCTCGAAATCTCATTGGTTCTCAGAGTTAACCAAAGCATCAGGAAGATATGAAGCATTAGACAAGGAAGGGAGATGTGGATGGCGTGGACGCTTGGCAACACGCTCAAATGGCAGATAGGGTTTCGGCGCAACGGCTGCCATGCGAGGGGGAGGGAGGGAGGAAGGGAGGGGGGAGAGGGAGGGAAGGAGTAGGGCGGCAACCTCCGTGCCGAGCACCGGTCACCGCCACGTGGAGCACCGCCGCTGTCATGGTCGCCCAACCTGCACGAGGAGAGCGGGAGAAGGAGCGAAACCGGAGATTAAAGATGGAGATGGGTAGAGGATCCTACACAGAGGATGGTGGACGAGGAGGAGGGTCGCCGCCACGTCGGGGGACAGGCATCGGCCGGGGCTGGCGGCGCCGCTGCCCTACCCGTTTCTGGAGAGGTCGGGAGAAAGAGAGAGAGGGAGGGGAAGGGAAGAGACGGGGAGAAAGAGGAGAGGGGGAGATTTTTTTACCTGAGCACTGTAGATACCTGAGGAGCGATTGTGGAGCGTTGATCACAAAATCGAACGGTTGAAGAGATTTAGGGCGACGTGGTCTAGCTGGTTGTTCAGCCCCACGTTCCCAATTAAAGGGTTGAATGAAATGTATACGTTCATATATACTCTCTTCATTCTATAATGTAAGCCATTTTAAAAATCTTGAAGAGTCAAAACATCTCAAGTTTGACCAAAATTATAAAAAAAATTACAAAGTTTTGTGGCATCAAATAGATATACTATGAAAATATTATTAATGAACCTAATGATACTTAGTGGATATCATAAATGTTATTATCCTACCATATAAATTTGGTCAAATTTAAGATGTTTTGACTCTCAAGATTCTTAGAATAACTTACAATTTAGCATGGAGGGAGTCGTAAAAATTAATAAACAATGAGGCATATGCAATAACATGTAATATTTAACACCATAAATTAGCTCGAAGTAGTGCATCTCACAAAACCATAATTTTGTTCCAAAAACAAGATCAAGTCATTTGTAATAATGAACGAGTTTACATCTCATCACAGCTGATAAAATTCATCAAATATGTAGCTTCCTCTTTGGAGTCATCTTTTTTGGTGCAACCACAACAGGCATGCTTGGACTCGTTATGTCGGTTTGCGAAGAGGTGCCTTTTTCTAATAATAATGCAAGCTTGCTGCACGAAAATACGGTACGACAATTAGATGCAATGAAAATAATTAGTATATGGTAAAAATGTTGTTGTGCCCTCATCAGTGAAACCTAAAAGCTCACACATCTAACTCTCGCTCATAATTTGAATTCTAGCTTCATCATCATGTATCTCCATGATTTATAATGTTGCCCAATCAACTCTTTTCATATTTTCCGCATCATTTATTTGGGACCTACAAACAAGTGAAACCTAGATTATACTACTGTACTGGTAATATACAAAAATAAGAGATATAATCAATCAAATATATACCTTTCCACTTGGAGCACAGGAACATTGTACTCTATTATCGGATGAGAAACAGTAGGCACCAAAGCTCACACATGTGACTCTTGCTCATAATTTGAATTTTGTTCCAGAAACAATGCAACTTTCTCTAGATTGTATGAAATCGAATTGATCTCCGTTCGCTTGTATTATAAGCCGTACTTTTCTGTCAGCCAGCAGTGTTTTTCTCATAAAATAAGTTAGTGAATAATACTTTCAGCCATGACTTTTCGAACAGGCTATCCAGATTTGAATATAAATATAGATATTTTGGAATATGAATACAAAATAGATGTCCCATATTCGGACTTCTATTCCAGCATTTAATTAACTCAACTCAAAATGGATATTGGCGTCAGGATCCAAAGCTGCTAGGGGTACACGGTGCCCGTCGAACCACAGAGTTTAGCGGTGCCACGTAAGCGCACTGATTTGGTTTGGCAGTGCTTAATTGGATAAGTAGTAGACACGTGTCAGTCATCTAGGTGGCGGGAATTAAATGACAGCCGTTCATAGGTATGGATGCATCTCCCAGAGCATTCAATATAGATGAAAACAAAACTAATTGCACATGCATGGAGGATTGGGCCTTGTTTAGTTCATACCAAAAACCAAAAATTTTTCAAGATTCCCCGCCACATCAAATCTTACGACACATACATGGAGCATTAAATATAGATGAAAACAAAACTAATTACAGACAAATCTTTTAAGCCTAGTTACTCTATGATTGGACAATGTTTGTTAAATAAAAACAAAAGTACTATATTGTCAAAATCAGAAAAATGGATCTAAACAAGGCCTTGATTGGAATCGCTAACCTACAGTACCTTGTTGCCAGCTTTGTACCAGAACCCTGCTCTTCTCCATGGTTCGGCGAGAGAGGAGAGGATGATTGATTGGAATCAAAGATGCTGACCTACAGTACTATGTTGCCACCTTTGTACTCTAGGGGCCATTTATGTCTGGCAAAGAGAGATGTTTTAGATGGAGTGTACATGCCTCAATGGGTTTCATGTCCAAATTTTCAAAACAATTTTGAAAATAGTGCAGAAGAATTTTATCCCTATGAAAATTTTTCTACTTCCATGAAAATCTTATAATCTCTCTCTTCATCAATATAGTGTCACATCAGCATTTTAGTGTGCATGAAGCTTCCATAAAACCTCCATTGAGACTGGTCTTCACAGTCTCTTCACTGGGTTTCACCACCTTCATTATTAAGGTCGATTAGAAAAACAAATGAAGTTTCTATAGTTCGTAACACTAACCCTAGGGTAGTCCTAAGAGGTAACAAAATTATAAGTGTGTTAGCGGGAGTGTACAGCTACTCAACACGTATATGGTCTGAGCGATTTAGACTATGGGACAATACAAAGACCAAATATTTTTAAAGTGTAGAGTTCATATGAACCATTTTGTCGGCGTCTAGACTTGTCGTCTAAACACTAACGAGTAATAAGTCTGCGTGTCTACCTAAACCCGGATGGTGATGCAAGTGGAACACAGAGAGTTATACTGGTTCGGGCTAGAGATGCCCTACGTCCAGTGTGATATCGGAGGTCTGTATTGCCTTGCACCCAAAAGTGCTTGTAGTAGGGGTATACAAGCAGGTCGCGAGAGAGGGCTAAGTCCCAGGTCTCGACTTTGTGTAGTGGACAGAGTGTTATTTGCTACTCTGGAGTGTGCGTGGTCTTCCCTTGGGTTCTTGTGTTGTGAGCGTGTCTTGGATGTGTGCCCTGGCTCCCCTTTTATAGTCGTAAGGGGTCACAAGGCTTTTACATGTGTTGACCAGTGATCCACTTCTGGTAAATGGTAAAGTCACAGTCCCGACTCTGTGGATGCTTGCCCATCTCGTCCTTGGGGCATGGTTGACGGTATGGTTGCTCCTGTGGAGGGTCGCCAAGTCCTGGAGATCGTGGGGGTCGGATCAGTGATACTGCTGCATGTCCTGTAACAGTAGGAGAGGACAACCAAAGTGATACTGGTTAATCTCCCCCATGCCTCTTTTACTGTGAGACGGTACTTCGCAGTGAAAGAGGTAAGGCTGCACAGTGGCCGGAGTGGTTGGAACAGATGCTGCCATGCCCTGCCGCAGTATGGGGATGACAGCGTATGTCCTGTCGAGAGTTCGGCCATCGTGCGTTGGAAGCCTGGCTCCGAGATGGGGGCTCGGGCGAGGCGGTGTTTGCGCCTGAGCCCAAGAGGGGTCGGGCGAGGCGGAACTTGCGCCTGAGGCCAAGGGGTCGGGCGAGGCGGTACCCGCGCCCGAGCCCTGGTCATCTCGGGTGATTTGCCTTTCTCCTTTTTTTGCGATTTTTATTTCTCTGATTTGCATATTCCTTTTTATGGTATCCAACACATTTGGACCATGTGGCATTACAAGAAACAAATATTTCTAATACATGGTGTTGAGGTATTCTAATATGATAAGACAAGCTAACATTTTTTTGGAACTAATCAGGGAGAAGAGCAGCCGATTATATTAAAAAGATGAAGAATCCAAACTGAGTAATACAATATAGCAACAAACACACGCAAAGGTCATATACAACAACAACTGATTTATTCAGACAAGCCAACAATACGTTTAAATTAGCAGTTACAGATATCTTTTCATGTACACATCCTTGCGAGTAAAGGTCACATACAACAACAATTGATTTGTTGAAACAAGCCAACAATAAAATTTAGTAGTTACAGATATTTTTTCATGTACTCACCCATGCGAGTATACTGAACCTCCGGGTACAATAGAGTAGCCTCTGCTCCGTCATCGCCAATTTCAAAATTTGTCAAGCAACCTTCATAGAAAATATGGTAAAAGTGTCCCACAACGACTTGATTGGCGAAGTTAGTATCTACACATCCATGGAAAACCATAATTTATATTAAAAAGGGAGATGTGTAATGAAAATTTCATGGACACTAAATTTTTTAAGTGTTCATACCAACGATATTTTTTACATGTAGTAGTGTAGTACACTCCATATATCAGCCTTAAACGTTGAACGTAAGATGATACCATTTTAGGATCTTTTATGTGTACAACTATAAGTGGAAATCACATTTTTTTCACCCTAAACAATATTGATATGACCCCTCTATCAATTATGGTGTAACTCATAATTACACAAACAAGAAAAGAAACTAAATCCGATGAATTGAATTTTTCAAAACTATGCATTGTGCTGAGACAAACAATTTTTGTAGTTACCTTTCATTGAAGCCAAGAATTCATCTATAGGAATGTGGATTTTCTCAAGAACATTTCCAGAAAGGTTTTCCCATTTTGAGATAACATCATTTTGAGTCAAAATGTTTTCTGGTGGTCTTAAGTATATTGTCTTGTTCAATGCGCGAGGATCATCAACAGACTTCACTGTATATGTTGCAACATCGTCTTCATCACAAAATATAACTGCATGTTACATATATATGTGACTATGTAGTTAGAACCATGTTATTACTACCATTTTTGTAAATCTCCGTGCAAAATCTGTCCATTTTGGATATGGTATGCTTTACAAGGGACATGCATGATATTGTTTACATTCAGATAAAAAATCATGTACATATTGTATTGTAAAGTTATATTACAAATAATTTAGTGGACACATGCCTGTTATATATTTGTACACTTCACATATGAAAAAGCTAACATATATTTGTGATGAATTAAAGAAACTTCAATGAAAGTGGGTCTTGATGTCAGATTAAATACAAAAAAAATGATCGGGGAGGAGACAAAGAAGTACAGTACAATGTTTTACCTTTAACATTGCCGTCTCCATAAATGAGAACTTTCTCTTTGGGTGGCAAAAGGGTGCCCATTTGACATAGGTTTGGGCAAAAGTAACCAGCAAAGCAATTGGCAGAAACATAGGTGTGGGGAATGTTGGCCTCTTCAATTGCCCGTCTTAGCTCCATCTTTTCATCAAATGTAATCCTTCCTGGTTCAAGAGCATGCCCCATCTTGGATGGATCCATGCCGAATTCTGATGGTATAAAACGCTGCATCCACAGTGTTGTAATTTTATTTAGACTCAGCATCTCTTCATCTATTTGTTGCTTTTATTAGGTTGTTCCTAACGTTAAACTTTAGTCTCTATCACATCGAATATTTGAACATATATATAAAGTATTAAATATAGACTATTTACAAAACTAAAAAAAATACAGGTAGAGAATAATTTGTAAGATGATTTTTTAAGTCTAATTAGCTCATGATTGGATATTAATTTCTATACTATAAATATATTATAGTATTTATTAAACTTTAATACCTCCAACCAAATATCCCTTAAAAATTCAAGAGTCCGTACATGTTAAACGACATTTTTATATTGTTGTTTGCACGAGAAGGGGAGTCGGAGACACGGTGGCGTCACCGTGGCGTCAGGGATGACGGTCAGGGGCTAGAGGAAGGAGTGAAGGGAGTGAGGACCAGAAAATGTGAGACAGAAGCACGTGAACCCCCGGAATCAGATGCACCTGATTTTTGTTTTTTCTAATTATTATTTTGGGTGTGTTTCGGACTCTGATGCCGCCTCCTTCCCCTTCAAGATTGACTCACTTTTTGCACTGAAATTTCAATCTTTTTATGGTTCAAAAGTGTGAAATGTCCACTGAAATTTCATCAAATTCTATGTTATATTAATTCGATGACCAGATGAAATTTCAATCCTTTTTCCCCAAATGAAATCTGTCGTCCACCATCATCATAAAATAAAGGTGATAGGGGTGTAGCTCGGAACGGAAGAACAGGGATCGAGGCAGGGTAGCTCGCCCAGGAAATGACAAAATGGATTCAGGAAATGCAGCTCGGAACCGAAGTACTCCCTCCATCCCAAATTCATCCCAAATTGTAAGTCATTTCAAAAATTTTGAAAAGTCAAAGTATTTTCACGTTTGACTAAAATTATAGAAAAAAATATTAAAATTTGTAACGTAAAATGAGTATACTATGAAAATATAATTAAGAAAAAAACTAATGATACTTAGTTAGTACTATAATAATAATTATTCTATAATATAAATTTAGTCAAACTTAAAAAAGTTTGACTCTCCAATGATTTACAATTTTTAGAATAGAGAGAGTACTGTACAGAGAGAGCATGTAAATTAAGTGACGGACCTTGACGTTCCCAGCCTCCTTGATAGCCTCGACGAGCTGATGCTGCAAGGAGAGGTTGTGGCTGTGGAGGTGCACCCCGGACATGGCCGAGGCCGAGATCACCACGTCGGCCTGCGCCACGGCGGCGACGAGCGCCGCGTGGTCCTCCAGCGACGCCTCCACCAGCCGCGCGCCCTGCGCCTTGAAGGAGAGCAGCATCTGGAGCTTGTCGATGTCCAGGCCGATCTCCGGCCGCATGAGGACCAGCGTCGGGTGACCCTCCGCCAGGCTCGCCCGCACGATCCGCCGGCCGATGTACCCGGTGCCGCCCACCACCAGCACCCGGCTCTTCTCCATGGTTTCGGCGAGTGGAACGATTGATTGGAATCAGAGAGTCTGACGACCTACAGTGCTTTGCTGCCACCTTGCTAAATTAAAGGGAAGGAGGCCAAGCTCACACACGTACGGCAATTAGTGATATGTTGACTCTAAGAATAATTAAGAGTTTCTCAAAGCGGTGTGAAAGTGAAGGGACAACACACGGATTAAATTACTTGCTAATAATTAGCCGGCTAACAAAAGCTCTAAACAGCATGCGAACTACTCCCTCCATACTGGAAAAACCTGACGTTTGCGACATGATTGTGGTAACCAAGGAGTGATTAAGTGAATGTTAGTTTTTCTTCTTTGCCCCTAATAAATAAAGCTGCAGTTGCTCTCTATACGAGAAAGATAACTACCTCAACCGGCTAGTGCATGGCAGTTTCAGTGCTGCGTCCTAGGTTCGAGTCCTAGCAATCTCACTTTTTCATTTTGCATTGGTATTTTGCAGCGTGGTGCAGTGAGGGACCAGGCTGCGAGGACCACGCTCTCGATTAATTGCATGGTGGGTCCGGCGTAAGGACCATGCTCACGATTATTCATTTTGCATTGGTATTTTGCAGCGTGGTGCAGTGAGGGACCAGGCTGCGAGGACCACGCTCTCGATTAATTGCATGGTGGGTCCGGCGTAAGGACCATGCTCACGATTAATTGCATGTACGAATAATTGCATGTGAGAATCGAGGCGCCAGCGACCACGCGAGAGCCTGCGAGGACCACGCTCTCGATTAATTGCATGGTGGGTCCGGCGCAAGGACAATGCTCACGATTAATTGCCGCATGTGAGAATCGAGGCGCCAGCGACCACGCGAGAGCCTGCGAGAATTGCATGGCGAGGGTAAACGAGTCCAACGCCACCTCTATCTCACTGGAACGTCTGGTTTTATGAAAACTGCATGGGAGTCTAAAACGTCAGGTATTTTAGTATGGAGGGAGTATTAAAACAGGGCCTCGTTTAGTTCGCGAAAATTTTTTTTTACGTGTCACATCGGATATACCGGCATATATTTGAATTATTAAACATAGACTAATCAAAAAACAAATTATATATCTCGTCTAGAAACTGCGAGATGAATGTATTAAGTCTAATTAACTTATCATTAGCACATATTGGTTACTATAGCAAATATAGCTAATCATAGACTAATTAGGCTTAAAAGATTCATCTCGTGATTTACAACCAAACTGTGCAATTAGTTTTTTCGTCTACATTTAATGCTCTATGCATGTGTTGAAAGATTTGATGGATGGGCGAAAAGATTTGATGGGATATGTTGACTCTAAGAATTATTAAGAGTTTCTCAAAGCGGTGTGAAAGTGAAGGACAACACACGATTAAATTATTTGCTAATAATTAGCCGGCTAACAAAAGCTCTAAACAGCATGCGAACTATTAAACCAAGGCTTTGTTTAGTTTGCGAAAAGAAAATTTTTGGATGTCACAATTAAATATTGCGCTATGTATTTGAAGTATTAAACATAGACTAATCAAAAAACAAATTATATTTCTCGACTGAAAACTGCGAGATGAATTTATTAAGCCTAATTAAGCCATCATTAGTATATGTTGGTTTCTGTAGCAATTATGGCTAATCATAGACTAATTAGGCTTAATAGATTCATCTCGCGATTTACGACCAAACTATGCAATTAGTTTTTTTCATATACATTTAATGCTTTATGCATGTGTTGAAAGATTTAATGAGATAGGTGAAACGTTTTTGTGTGGGAACTAAACAAGGTCCAAGTGCTAAAGAGAATAATGGCCCACTAGAAACTAGCTAGAAACTTCTAGCGGTTGTTGTCGACTGAGCAAAGAACATACTCCCTCCATCTCATAAAAGTGTCCTTAGTTATGAGAAGTCAAATATTTTTAACTTTGGCCAAGTATTTATATGAAAATATTAGCAATCCTAAGGCCTTGTTTAGATCCGAATTTTTTTTGGATTTTGACACTGTTGCACTTTCGTTTTTATTTGACAAAACATTGTCCAACCATGGAGTAACTAGACCTAAAAAATTCGTCTCGTGATTTACAAACAAACTGTGCAATTAGTTTTTGTTTTCATCTATATTTAACGCTCCATGCATGTGCTGTAAGATTCGATGTGACGGGGAATCTTGAAAAGTTTTTGGTTTTGGGGGTGAACTAAACAAGGCCTAAGTTGTATGCCTAACGCTGCTAATCTAGATTGCTAAATTACAGTGTCTCAAGCAATAGCCCTCAAATTAGGGCCTTACAATGGACTTGAGCGCTCTCCTAACTATTGAGGGCCTCCTTTTATGCTCAACTCCAACAATAGCTCTCAAATTAGAGCCCTCAAGTCCATTTCAGTAGACATTGATATATGGGACCCACTCATCATTCCTATTCCTTCCTCAATCTACTGATTAAGCTATGCATTGGCAACCGGTGCGGAGCAGCCACATGGGGGAGGATGTCGAAAGGATCCACTAGGGTAGCAGTCCCGATAGATGGTACTCACCATCTATTGGGGCAACAATATGGATGGACGAGATCTGCTATCAGGTCTGGTGGCTCTGCTAGAGCTAAGGTAGAGGATGATAGAGAGGTGGATACACCGGAGATGTTAACATGGACTAAGTGTGAGAAGGTTGATGAGGACCGAGCGCGAGGGAAGTGTTGTGGGTTTGGAGTCACTAGAGGAGGAGTCGGTCAAGTAGCTCCTCCAACAAAGGCTAGCCAGATGGTGGTGTTAGGCGGTGGTGTGTCGACTGGGCATAGGTGTGGGAGAGGCATCAGGCTTTGGTGCATTGGCAGAGGCGATGTTGGCATTTTTAGCACGATTACCATGTGAGAAGTTTTAAGTCTATCCGTGGCAACGACGCGAGAAGCTTGTTGGTATTTGTTAAAGTTTTTAGAAATGAAACTGCAAGCATACGAAATTATTATTGTAGCTTTCACTCAAAAGTATTCAAGGTATCGTATTTTTCACATGGAATAGAGATATTTCTAGCTAATTTCTCCAAGGAGAACACAAGGATAGCTGATGAGGGTAGAGAAGGATTCTTATGGCTTAGGGTCTAAGGATAGATAAACTTAACTTCGAGTTGCTTACTTCAGGCACTAGATAGCAACTATATGCCAATCAATGTCGGTCTAGGCTCTATGTCGTACCTAAACACAGGGGATTACAAGAGACAGACAGGACTATCACCACCTTCTGCCTACCCCACGACCATGAGATATGAGGCAAATGAAGGTAGCATCTAGCCTAGACACCACAACTACGCTATTGGCTGCTACTCTAGCATTGATAAGGGTTATTCGTCTTTATCATGGACCTTTACTAGAGCATCCAGCATGGGGATAGACGATGAACCCGCAAACAAGTAAGAGTACGGATTAACTACTCAAAGACTTTATACTAAAAGAATCATGAATACTTACTAAGATACCCATCGAGACAAGCGTGTATTCGTGACAAGTCTGGCGCTTCTTCCCCAAACTCTGCCTCACATATCTCCCTTCTACTTTGCTAGAGCTAGCTAGGGCTTAAGCCCATGGAGTGGTGTTGCTCTACTCTTTCTCTTTGGTGTTGTTCTCTTGTGTGTTCTTGTGGAGAGAGCTCCACACCTTCTTATATAGTGGTTGATGTTCAGTTTGGTGCACCAATATATAAATTAGGAAACCTATGCAAACTGACCAAGCATGCCTCCATACAACTGCATATGAAGGATGGGCCCGAGAGGAGCCAATGGTGGTACAGCCGCACCCTAGGTGAGCCCGCATGCGGTTGGTGACTCAACCCATGGTGGTATTCTGCGAAGATAAGGTGACTTGGTTGGAATTTGGCCTTGTTCTCCATTCGTTTGTGCCCAGATTCTATTGACAAGTGGGCTATCTCCCCTTGGGCTCATGTCGGATGTCTATAATGTTTCATTTCTTGTATACTTTAGGATCTTTTCCTATGTAATTTTGACATGTCCTCATGCAAATGAATAATCACCAAAACTTGTGGAATTGATTAGTTATAGTCCTAATTCTAAGTTTGGTGTTTATTTTAGCAGTTTTATATAAATGTTGGTGGTTAAAAATGTGAGTTAAGGACCACCAATAGGCGGGCAAGAGAGGTGGCGGACGATGATATATCGATCTCGGACGAGTAGGTTTCAGATGGAACTAGGAGATAAACGGCACGAATTGAAAAGTATGGGCTCCATCCAGAGCCTCCAAGAAGGGCTAGAGGGGAGATTTGAGGGGAGCCTCAAATTTGAGTGCTCTAATGGGGACCTTCTAGACCTTGTTTTTGGACACAAGCCTTTGAAAGGACCGAGGATGCGCCTAGAGGGGGGTGAATAGGCGTTCTTGGGAATTTACAACTTAAAACGCAGAAACGATTAGAACTAGAGTTTTTCACGCAATTGAAAAACTCCACACAATGATAATCAGAGAAACAGTTGTAAACAATATAGAATAAGTCTAACACCTGCACCACAGAGATTAGATCACAGAAAGAAATATTCTTAACAACTCGCAAATATCGGACACGTCCGGTAGCAACACGGACACGTCCGAGATACACAAGCACACAACACCTAGCTATTTCTATTCTCCAGCTTCTCCTCAACCTACATATTTATATATATTGTGTTGTGCTAGCCCAAAGGTAACTCTAGCTAGAGTCTCTTTCAACTCCAAATCCTCCTTCCAATAGGTGATTTCTTCCCTTGCGAAGGGGAAATCTGACCTGCGCAAACAATCCGAGGCAACCACAAACACTTGGGTGGTCTCCGGCGACGCCTAACCATCTAGGACCGAAGAGTCCAAGAGTAACAAATGCAAATCACAAATAGACAATATGCTCAAGTGCTCAAGTGGTGGCTTGCTCTCAAATCCGAAAATCTTTCAACCCACAAGTTGGATTTGTCAATGTAGAACAAACACTCACAAAGAGAGGGTTGGGAAGAGTTAGCAAAGCTCAGCAATGTGTCTCAAAACCAGTAGAATCAGCAGCCCCAAAAGTAGAGGGCTGAGAGGTATATAAAGACAATTTTGAAAACTAGCCGTTAACTAGCCGTTGGCCATACCGGACGCGTCCGGTATCATATCGGACACATTCGATATGGCCGAGGCCAAAAGGCTTTACCCCTGTTAGCCTGCTACACCTTACCAAGGAGAAGCCTACATCGGAACTCGTGACGAACGTCGGAACTTCCGACGTGTCAGCACTGCTGACGTGCGCCGGAAGTGCTGACGCGCGCCGGAACAACAGCACACCTCAGAAAGTCAGTATGCACAACAGTACCCATACAGGATGCGTCCGGTATGCACGGCGTGTGCACATTGAGATTAGCTCTTAGGTTAGTTTCACTATGACCCCACATGCGTTGACTTGAGCACTAGAGAGTATTAATCTATGATCATGATGCATCCCTCTTAATAGTACGGCTTTCCTATCAACTCAAGATCAAAAGATAAATCAAATTGAAACCACTTGAGAAGCTTCCATCAAACCAAAGCCTTTCTTTCAATTCTTGATAAGCTAAGGATGTCATCATGTCAAACTTGTTTTCATCTTGAGCATAGCCATCTTGAGCACATGACTTGGTTCCATTCAATAGACAGGTTTTACTCCAAATGTACCAAGTTATTTCCATTAACTACTTCAATGGTAGATTTGATCCTCCAATTCAACATGACCCTTAGAGCTTGATTAGTACCTCAACTAAATGCACGTAATTCCTTCTTCACACTAGCTAGGTTTTTTGGCCGTCAAGCCGTCACTTGCCCTTCACCCTTGCTTAGTACCTCGAAGCCTTTCCTTGCTATCTTCACCATCTCAAGTCTTCAAGTCATATTTTGCTTGGAATCATCCAATCAATTTTATACTTCTCTTTTTGTGCTTTCATATAAGTGATAGCGATCTTCAGAATAAATAAGCCTTTTCAATAATTCCATTTGCATTGTTGTTTTTGGGCTTGAACTAGATTGCTTCATACAACAATACATAATTTTGGCTTTTGTAAACTTGTATCAAAATTCCTATGAGATAGCTTTTCCCTGTTTCACACTTAGCAAGATCATTAGTTCTTTTAATCGCGGTTGTCATTTAATCAACCAAAACACATTAAGTGGCTTAATGCACTTACAAACTCCCCCTTTTGGTGATTGATGACAACCTCGATTAAAGCTTGCAAGAGATAATAAATTTAAGCTCTTGGGTTCAATGATTTATTTGAAGCTCCCCCCTTAATACGAGCAATATGAATGGAATTCCAATGGGACCTATAAAGGTCAATTTGCACATATTAAGTGAGTGACAAGCTCCCCCTAAATCATTGCATCCGGTGCAAGTGAGTGTGAACAATATAACCGTGATGCACATGACATGTATAAATCACACAAGAATAAATACAAAACATACACCAACACATGACAGGGCGGCACACTTTGCAAAAATAGAACTCTAAAAATTATAACAAACACACATAGCAAATATCACAAAGATTTCCCAAGTCCACAAGTCACTAAGATAAAGATCATGTCACATACCGGCCACATCTCACATAGTCTCAACATGATACAAGATAATATAATAAGTCTCATGATACGTCAATAAAGCTCATCATAGACACTACAACTGTAGTACATATCTTAGAATATGCCAAACATGAAGAACATCTAAGCTTTAATCAATATCTCTCCCCCTTTGTCATCCATCTCCAAAAAGTGTATAGGAACAAGCATATGACATAGGAGGGCTACAAGCTATAACTGACTGTCTCTCACTCGTCATCATCATCATCGTCGTCGTCGTCTCCATACCGCTGATCTGGAGAGCGAGAAGCACCTGGTGGGCGAGAACCACTCTGTCCTGGGTCACCTAGCAGGCCATAGCCAGCAAAGCCACTAGAGGTCCCCGCACCACCATAGCCATGGTCATAGTCGTGTGACTCCCCGTAGTTGAGGAAACTATCCCACCAGTGCTCCTGTGGCTACTGCTGCAAGAGCACCTCAGGCTGCTCGCCCTGGTCTGTCTGACCATGCTGTACCTATGGTGGAACCGGCTATGACTGAGTGTATCCACCAAACTCCTGCTAGAACTCTCTCTCATATCTAGCCTGCTACTACTCAAAAGTCTGAGGCTCACTAGCTGCACTGTCAGAAATAGGAGACCTCAGAGTAGGTAGCTCATTCTTCTGTCCAAGCTCCTTGAGAGTACGAGTATCCTTCCTCCTCGCCTCTCTCTCATGGTGCTGTCTAGTCTTGACTGCATTCATGTCCTTGCACATCCCAAATATGGCACTGAAGAACTTCCTAATGGGAAAGGAGGGGCACAACCACGTGAAGAAGATCGGGAAGGACCACGAGGTGAAATAGGGTGTGCTGCTGAACCTCCTCCTCCTGCTGCTCCTGTAGGTGACAAATCTATCTCATCCAAGTCAGCAGCAATATTTAGAACCTTGTGCTTCTTGTCATACTCAAAGGAGTAGTCTGTCACCTGTCGAATCATATAAGTGATGTATGGTGCATAGCCACATCCCTTGACTGGTCTCTCACCCACTGACTTGATCTCATTCCAAATGAAATCAAACACGCTGAATGGCCTAGCATCAGGTAACATCCTCATCAACAGATTTCTACTAGAATCTCCCACATTGTCCTTGTCACCAACATTGCAGGAAATGGTCTTCCTAAACATCCTGTCCAAGTATCTGTATGTGGGGAAAAGACCTTTCACCTCCCACAACTGCTCCTCTGAAGCCTGGAATGTACAGCTGGGCCATCCTCTCTGGAGGTGTCACTATCTCATCATGTATCTTATCTCTAGCAAGGTTGTCCTCATCAAAACTAAGGTATCCAGTAAAGACTACATACTCAACACTGAAACACTCGCCAGCTCTCATCCAGTGCTTCACCCTATCTGAATCAACATACAAAGTGGCATAGAACTGAGCCACTATCTCTGTGTTCCAATCATGCTTGAAAGACATGATCTCACTAGCACCAATCCTTGCACAAATATCAACAGCTCTATCAAGTGAAGGCTTCTTGTGAGCCTTCAACTCCTTCCACTTAGCCCACTGAGACTTGATGACCATAGGATTTCTTGTCAAAATAACACTGGTGTAGAAGTCAATCTGAAACAAAGTGTGAAACTTGTAGTCATACATCACCTACTGCTGAGTCCTGGGGTCCTCTCTCCTAAGAGTATTCACTCTCTTTGTCATCCCTGTGCCCTTGTAATTGGTTCTCCTCACAAAATCTGGCACATTAGGGCATAGACTCTAGGATGCCCCAAGTGTCGTCCACCTCCCTGTCCTGGCTGCTGTGCTGGTTATACATTCTAGGCCTGCACATACTCTTCATCACTGTCCTTGGACTCTTGACCATTGCCTAACTCATGCTCAGACTCAATTTCACCTCTGGCCTCAACTCTGAACTGGTCTGACTCTGAAGCAGAGGATGAATCATCATCATCAGTACCTTCTGCATAATCTCCTGGCGCTCTATCTGCAAGCCTGCCAGACTTCCTCCTCCTATCTCCACTGCCACTGCCACTACCGCTGCCAGCTCCTCTTCTAGCTTCCCTTGTTCTTTTGTAGTACTTCATGGCAACGGGATCATTCTTGTGCTTAGCTTGTGGCTCAATCTGTCCGTCTCTAGTCATGAGCTCCCTGAATCCATAAACATCACAGAGATATATAAGCATTTAGAGCCATGTCCAAATGTGCCTCTCACATTACCATAAGATGAAACAATAATCATTCGATGAATTTGTAATCACCTAGACACAAATCAATGTCAAATAGGTTCACAAAGCATCTATAACAATTATTGAGATCATCTAAGACAATAGGGAAATGAGTCTGAAGCAAGAAAGCGGCAGGTGCTGCTCTGCTGATCCATACCGGACGTGTCCGGTATGAGGTCATACGCGTCTGACCTGGACGCAGCAGCCTTATCCTAGGGTTCCAACTTCAAATCTCAACCAGTTCAATCCATA
Organism: Sorghum bicolor; assembly: GCF_000003195.3. NCBI lineage: Eukaryota > Viridiplantae > Streptophyta > Magnoliopsida > Poales > Poaceae > Sorghum > Sorghum bicolor. The sequence continues at coordinate 50,203,495 of NC_012877.2, forward strand.
CTTTAGACATAGCTTCTAGACAATAAATGTAGCATCTTCACCAAAGGGATTTGGAAATACAGCTCTATCCAATAGATCGGAAGGAGTCCGAGATTTGAATACCGTGAGAGTAGGGGAAAAGTTGGTCTTTTGATTTCTTGCTGCACATCCTTGACTCTTGATGCTTGGTGACTCCATTCCACCTTCCTCCCTTCCCTTTCCACGGTCTACTCATGAAATCGCCATTGTGATAAGAGAGAAGTGGCAGTTGGCTGTTGGGAGAGAGAGGAGAATGAGGAGAGAACAAGTCTAAAAGGGTACGCTGCTTCTTTAACCCCGTGCATACCGGACATGTCCGAGATGGTGCCGGACGCATTCGAGATGCTCGGGCTCCAAACCGTTTGCTGTATTTCTTATTTTTCTTGATCCAAGACCCCTTCTATGTTAACACTGAGTCCAAACATATATATATATAAATTACTTAATCCAATCATTTCTCATCTCCTTTCTTCACAATTTGTACTCCAAAATATTTCAAATCTCATTTTGAAATTTCTTCAAGAATTCTTTCCACATCTTATGTCCATGAGTCTTCTATTGTCATGAGTAGTGAGGTAGAAATAAAAGAGTGACTTAGGACTTGAGAGAATCATGCCGAGTGTGATTAAGCAGACAATCAACCAAGGAGAACAATAACCACAATTGACATGATTAGGCCACAAAGACCTAGAACCAATTGTTTTCACAAACCACTCAGCGTACTCATGCTATTAAAGATTTTGAAAAGATTCTATCTTAAGTCAATCAAATGCACATTCTAGCATATGGGCCTTACATGCACTTACAAAGCTGGTATGAAACCATACCTTAGCCTCGAGCACCTATGAATACCACTGAGTGTAATTTGAAGTATGGTCATTAACATTTGAAGTCCAATCATCAGATGACCATACATGACTTTTTAATTTTATTGATCCAATTTTTATCAAGGTCTACAAGCTCAAATCATAGGTCAGTAATCTCATAATCTCATTAATATGACAAACTTATGATAAATAAGGTTCAAGGATCAATTCTTGGCTTGCAAACCAAAGTTATTTTAGTCACGTAAATTATGGAAACGTCCGAGACAATGTCCGACACGTCCGACATGTGCTACACCCCTGTAATAAATGATGTGGGCAGTAGAACCAATCCTGGGACAATATTAGTGGTTAAATACTAAAGTACTTCTGGCCTAGGTCTTTTCATGGGCTTTCCATCAGAAATTCCTGCCCCGAGAATAGCGGACATGTCCGGCCCAATGCCGGACACGTACGACATGCATAGGATAGAAACTTATCATTTTGTTTTCTAGCCATTCCTTTTGACTTTGAATTGACCTGCACATAGGTGAATATATTGCTCTACTAGAGAGACATTAATGGCATCAAATGGCAAGTAAGTAAGTGGTCAAATTTACTTAGTCACTTTCTCAAATATCACAAATATTGCTATTTGTGAAATATTAAGCATGAGTGACTAAACTAATTGGTTTAGGTACTTCTCACCAACGATGAAGATGAAATGAATGATATGGCAATTTAGTTTGCTTTGGATCAACTACATATCGGTTGATGAACAAGTTGATAGGTTGAGCATGTCATATGTAAAGACATGGTATGATTTCTCAACCACCCCAAAGCCTTCATCTTCACCAAGTACCTACAATCATAGCTTAGGCACACTTTGGTACCCAACTCTTGTTGGGTCCTATAGAGTTAGTTGCAATGTGCTTAGGCACCCAAGTGGCTCTAGTGCTAGCATGTGGTGAATACCTTGCTTGGCTAGTACTAGATCCATTTGTGGTCCTCCTAAGCTTATCATTGAAAACATATGTATTTGGCTTAGGCATGTTACCTTTGGGACAATCATAGCTTAGATGTCCCTTTGTTCTACAATTGTAGCAAATGCGGCCTTTGTTGCTGCAGTCCTTGTTTTGTTTGTTGTGACACTCATATATCATGTGTCCAACCTCATTGTATGCATAACATCTTCTTGTTGCAACTTGAGCCTTGTTTCTTATCTTCTTGAAATATTTGCAAGTATTGCTCAAGTGGCTTACTTTGTTGCACTTGATGCTAGCTTTAGGTTCATCCATCTTGAGTTGGTTTGCCAACTTGCTAGATGCCTTTTTCTTGGCCACCTCACACTTGTCGGCCCAACTCTTGTTTGGACACATATCTCACATGTGCCCATATGCCCCGCAACCATACCATAACCTTTTACCATGTTTCTTGCTCTTGGTTGGCATTGCTTTGCTTGTGATGTGGATAGTTTGTTGGATGTTGGAGGAAGCAAGATTTGAACACTTCGCAAGCTTCTTCACCTTGTTTTCATGGTTATCTTGAGAAGGTTGTGCTTTCTCCTTACCCTTCAACCTAATCACATCTTTCTTCAATTTTTCTACTTCTTCTTTGAGCCTAATGTTTTCCATAGGATCATGCTCAATCAAAGATTGGCTAGCTTGAGAAGCACACTCAATAGCACAAGAAATATTTAATTTATAGGGAGTGCTAGTGAGTGGGTGAGTGTGAGGTTGAGAGGATTTTACCACTGTAATGACAATCTCATGTGCTATCTCAAGCATAGCATGTGAATCTACTAGGCTTTCATGTGAACATTTGAGTTGCTCATGCACCACTTGAAGAGTGTTGAAGTTGCATGAAATCTTGTTGAGCCTTTTCTTGAGCTCAAAGTTTTCCCTTTCTAGTTGACCAAGACTAGAAAGAGCATTAGTAACAAAATCATGCTCAATTGACAATTTTTCATACCTCTCATTCATTTCCTTTAGCTCTTCAAGCTTGGATATGAGGGACTTGTCTTGATCATGAAATTTTTGCTCTTGTTCCTCAATCTTCTCTTCTAGATCATTTTTCTCATTTGCTAGCTTCATGAACATGAGCTTTTCCTTGCCGCTAAGATGATCAAGCATGTGACTATCTTTGTTGTCACTTTCTCTTTGATTATCCTCTTGAGCCTTTTCTTGCTTGGTTGCTTTCTTCTTCTTCTTGCTCTTCTTGGCCATGAGACACAACTGATGAAAGTCATGGGATACTATTGTTGACTCATCACTTGATCTCCACTGAGGTGCTTTATTGCTGCATTGATCTGCTTGTTGTCCTGCTGCCACAGCCATACCGGACACGTCTGGTATCATACCGAACATGTCCGGCATGTGCTGCACTGTCAGCACAGTAGCATTTGCCTTGATCAGCTTTGGCTCTGCACTCTTGAGGTTGCTGAATGTTTCTTGATTATAGTGAAGTATAGTGGACATATTATCCTTTGTCTTCCACACATAGCACTCATTGTCATTGGGTTTTCCATATAACTCAAACAATTTGACCCAAATGACATGAGCACTTGATGGAGGAGTTTGTCCATTGTAAATTGCTTCATCCTGAACCTCTACACTCAATGTACTCAAAATGACATTAGCAGCTAGGGCATTGAGGTGCACGTATATCTCTTCCTCTTTTGGAATATTCTTATAGCTAAACCAATCAACTATGGAATGAGATAGACTTGCCTCCACAATCTGCTCTACAAGTGGACTGATAGTCCGAAAAGTATTGAGTACATGAATTGACCAAGATAGAAAGTTCGAACCATCAATTTGGAGATGTATGGGATCCTTGTCACTAGGCGTCGACATCCTTTTCTCACAAGCGGTGAAGCTCGATCATGAGACCTTGCTCTGATACCAATTGAAAGGACCAATGATACGCCTAGAGGGCGGGTGAATAGGTGTTTCTCGGAATTTACAACTTAAAACACGAAAACGATTAGAAGTGGAGTTTTTCACGCAAATGAAAAACTCCACACAATGATAATCAGAGAAACAGTTGTAAACAATATAGAATAAGTCTAACACCTGCACCACAGAGATTAGATCACAGGTATTCTTGACGACTCGCAAATACCGGACGCGTCCGGTAGCAACACGGACACGTCCGAGATACATGAGCACACAACACCTAGCTGTTTCTGTTCTCCAGCTTCTCCTAAACCTACACACAACTTATTTGATCGTGTATAAATATAAAACACCATGCAAAAAGGTATCCAACACAGATAATATAATTTATATATATTGTGTTGTGCTGGCCCAAAGCGGACACGTCTGACTAGATTCCGGATGCGTCCGAAATTCATGAGTAGAGGATTTCCAATCCTTGTGCCGTGAAACTTCTTCCTCTACCTGCAGGAACCTCAATCGTAGTATATATGATACTAGAACCCTACGGAGTAGCTCACACAATAGATAAGGCACAAATTTCAAGTGTAATGCAAAGGGAGACACAAAATTTGTTTTACCAAAGTTCAGTCTCTGTCGAGACCTAATCTCCATTGAGGGGGCTACGGGTAAGGCACTCGATGACCTAGAGGCTACCACTAAGGTCACTCTAGCTCAAAGGTCCTCCCTAGAGGATACCACAAAGGTAACTCTAGCCAGAGTCTCTTTCAACTCCAAATCCTCCTTCCACTAGGTGATTTCTTCCCTTGTGGAGGCTAAATCTGACCTGCACAAACAATCTGAGGCAACCACAAACACTTGAGTGCTCTCCGGTGATGCCTAACCGTCTAGGACCGAAGAGTCCAAGAGTAACAAATGCAAATCACAAAATAGACAATATGCTCAAGTGCTCAAGTGGTGGCTTGCTCTCAAATCCGAAAATCTTTCAACCCACAAGTTGGATTTGTCAATATAGAACAAACACACACAAATAGAGGGTTGGGAAGAGTTAGCAAAGCTTAGCAATGTGTCTCAAAACCAGTAGAATCAGTAACCCCAAAAGAATAGGGCTGAGGGGTATGTAAAGAGAGTTTTGAAAACTAGTCGTTAACTAGCTGTTGGCCATACCGAACGCGTATGGTCGAGGCCAAAAGGCTTCACCACTGTTAGCCTGCTACACCCTACCATGGAGAATCCTACGTTGGAACTCGCGACGAACGTCGGAACTTCCGACGTGTGAGCACTGCTGACATGCGCCGAAAGTGCTGACGCGCGCCGGAACAGCTCCTTAGTCAGCACACCTTAGAAAGTCAGTATGCACAATAGTACCCATACCGGATGCGTCCAGTATCATACCAGACACCTCCGGTATGCACGGCCTGTGCACATTGAGATCAGCTCTCAGGTTAGTTTCTCTATGACCTCACATGGGTTGACTTGAGCACTAGCGAGTATTAATCTATGATCATGATGCATCCCTCTTAATAGTACGGCTTTCCTGTCAACTCAAGATCAAAAGATAAATCAAATTGAAACCACTTGAGAAGCTTCCATCAAACCAAAGCCTTTCTTTCAATTCTTGATAAGCTGAGGATGTCATCATGTCAAACTTGTTTTCATCTTGAGCATAGCCATCTTGAGCACATGACTTGGTTCCATTCAATTGATAGGTTTTACTCCAAATGTACCAAGTTATTTCCATTAACTACTTCAATAGTAGATTTGATCCTCCACATCAACATGACCCTTAGAGCTTGATTAGTACCTCAACTAAATGCAAGTAATTCCTTCTTCACCCTAGCTAGTTTTTTCGGCCGTCAAGCCGTCGCTTGCCCTTCACCCTTGCTTAGTACCTCGAAGCCTTTCCTTGGTATCTTCACCATCTCAAGTCTTCAAGTCATATGTTGCTTTGAATCATCCAATCAATTTTATACTTTTCTTTTTTTTTTGCTTTCATATAAGTGATAGCGATCTTCACAATAAACAAGCCTTTTTAATAAGTCCATTTGCATTGTTGTTTTTGGGCTTGAAGTATATTGCTTCATACAACAATACATAATTTTGGCTTTTGTAAACTTGTATCAAAATACCTATGAGATAGCTTTTCCCTATTTCACACTTAGAAAGATCATTAGTGTTTTAATCGCGGTTGTCATTTAATCAACCAAAACACATTAAGTGGCTTAATGCACTTACAACCTTCAATTTTGGTTTTAATAGCTCAAGTAGGGGCCCTATTAGAGTTGTTCTTAGTAGTATAATTGGAACCTATGATGCAATCTCATTTTTGCCGTAGAGATACCAACACTTAGCAAAACTATAATACACATTCAGATAGAAATCTTGAATTGGTTTTGATGAGTAGAAAATAGAGGCCATGTAGTTTTTAAGAAGCCTAGTTCAAAACCCTGTCTCTTAGGCATACTGGTCTCATCACTTAGTTTCACCACCTTCATTATTAAGGTGGATTAGAACAACAAATGAAGTTTCTAGAGTTCATAACACTACCCTAGGTTAGTCCTTTTACATGAAGCGGTGACCAAATTATAACCGGGTTAATGGGACTGTATGGTCTGCTGTACAATGGATGTAAGTGATTTAGACTATGGCATAGTACAAAGGCCAAACATGTTCAAAGTCTAGAGATAATATGGACCATTTGGAACCTGTGGCATTACAACGAATAAATAATTCTAACACATGGTGTTGAGCGATTCTAATATGCTAAGACAGAGGTAACAATTTTTTTCGATACAAATCAGGCAAAAGAGCAGCCAATTATGTTAAAAATGAAGAATCTAGACTGAGTAATACAACAAAGCAACAATAACCCGAAAAGATCACATACAACAAGTGATTCACTCACAGAAGCCAACAATGAGTTTACTTTTGCAGTTACAGATATGTTTTCATGTACTCGTCCATGCAACTAAAGGTCACATACAACAACTGTTTAGTTCAGACAAGTTTACTTTAGTAGTTATACATATCTTTTCATATACTCGTCCATGCGGGTATACTGAACCTCTGGGTACAATAGAGTACCCTCTGCTCCATCATCACCAATTTCAAAGTTTGTCAAGCAACCTTCATAGAAAATGTGGTAATAGTGTCCCACTCCAACTTGATTGGCGAAGTCAGTATCTGCACATCCTTGGAAAGTCATAATTTGTGTTCAACAGGGAAATGTGTAACGACAATTTTCATGGACACTAAATTTTTTTAGAAAATACGAATGATATTTTTTACATGTGGTAGTGTAGTACACTCCAGACATCAGCCTTTAATGTCGAAAGTAGGACGATACCATTTTTTGGTCTATTATGTGTACAGCTATAAGTGGAAATCACATCTGTTCACCCTAAACAATACTTATGTGAACCATCTACCAATTATGGTGCAACTAATAATTACACAAACAAGAAAGAATCAAAATCTTATGCATTGAATTTTTCAAAACTATGCATTGTGCTTAATTAGGCAAACAATTTTTGTAGTTACCTTTCATTGAAGCCAAGAATTCATCCGCAGGAATGTGGATTTTCTCCAGAACATTTCCAGAAAGGTTTTCCCATGTTGAGATAACATCATTTTGAGTCAAGATGTTTTCTGGTGGTCTCAGGTATATTGTCTTGTTCAATGTGCGAGGATCATCAACAGACTTCATTGTATATGTTGCAACATCGTCTTCATCACAAAATATAACTTCACGGTACATATATTTGTCATAATTACGTAGTTAGAACCATGTTATTACTACAAGTTTTATAAATCTCCGTGTAAATATATCCATTTTGTATATGGTACACTTTACAAGACATGTTCAATAATTTACGTTCAGATAAAATGGGAACAATCAGGTATATATAGTATCCTCATGTTATACTTATTTTGATTAATTTAATGGAAACATGACATGTTATACATGTGTACAGTCCAAAAGGCTAATATATATTTGTGATCAACTAAACAAACATTACAATGAAAATGGATCTCGATGTCAAATTCAATACAAAAGTAATGATAGACGGAGGAGAGGAACAAGTAGTGTATGATGTTTTTACCTTTGACATTGCCGTCTCCATATACATGAACTTTCTCTTTGGGTGGCAAAAGGGTACGCATTTGACATAGGTTTGGGCAAAAGTAAGCAGCAAAGCAATTGGCAGAAACATAGGTGTGGGGAATGTTGGCCTCTTCTATTGCCCGTCTTAGGTCCATCTTTTCTTCAAATGTAACCCTTCCTGGTTCAAGAGCATGCGTCATCTTGGATGGATCCATGCCGAATTCTGATGGTATAAAACGCTGCATCCAAAATTACATGATTATATTTAGACTTAGAGCGCACCTCTGCATCTTTCGTTGTTTTATACATTGAACTATAAATATGAGAGTCAGTACATGTTAAAGAGCATTTTTATATTGTTGTTTGCAATAGTTTTCTTTCTTCGTAGTGCAGGTTGGGAGGGGTTAACAAAAACACAAATGCCTGCCTCTGCTTCTTGTTGGTGCAACTTATTTTGTTGTCGCTATGACATGGGTTTGTAAGCAACAGTTTGAAGATCGATGAGACACTCAAAACCATTTCGGATCTATAAACAAGTATCGTGTAATATGTTTGACACCAAAAAAATGCACATCTTGTATTTCTAGAAGTCAACTAATTTCAACTCTAACTAGATTTACAGAAAATGTTATGTTATTGACATTTGTATCTCTAAATAGATTTACTAAAAAATAACATGATTAATCTAATAATCCTTATTTGGTATTTAAAACATTCTTACATTTATATATATTTGATTAAATTAGAAATTATTGACTCCTCAATATACGAGACGTGAATTTATCTTGCAGTAGAATGATATATTTGTTTGGTTCTTATTCTATACACTCCAGTTTTAAAAGGAAAATGTACGTTTCCTTAATATATATATATATATATATATATATGGACAGTACACGGGGACTAGGA